>NC_090657.1:187865818-188055818 GCF_040937935.1 Hyperolius riggenbachi | reverse complement strand
CCTCTCCAGTTTAAAATATTTTTCTGCACTCTGAAATTGAAAAAGTACCAAAAAGTAGGTGAAAAAGTCATGTCAAAATTACTGACCATTTTTTTTTTGCTTGCTGGTGGCTTAACCTCCCTGGCAGTAATCCCGAGTGTAGCTCGGGCTAGCCGCCAGGAGCTCTATGCAGAGTATAGCGCGCAGCGGGCACTTTTACTCACTGCCCGGGGGATCCAGACGTCAGTAGCCGGTCTCCTTCCTGTCCTCCAAGGCTCTGAATCACCGTCAGTGATCTCACTACAGAGTTACTGCGGCAACCGGAGGACAGAGGGAAAATTGCAGCGCCGGAGCCCAGGGAGGTGAGAGCAGGGGCTGCTGCAGAGACACTGGCGGCATGATTTTTTTTTCTGATTTTAGGGTCTGAACGTTTAAAAAAAAACCTGGAATCCAAAAGTAATTATATCGCCAGGGAGGTTAAAAGGCATTATACTGAGATCATGTAAAAAATATCACCTAGGAGAAAATCCAGGTGTAAGACTTAATTGCATAAGGGCCCAGGTATTTTTTTGCGCTGGCTTCAGGAAATGAGCAAACATCCATCTACAGATCGGCACTAGACATGGCGTGAATAAGAATAGCACCTGATTAAATATAAGGTAGGGGGATGAGAGATCTCCTGATGAAATAAAGGGGGGTGGGGGGAGAGAGCACCTGATGAAATAAGGAGGGGGGAGAGAGCACCTGATGAAATATTAGAGAGGGGGATGAGAGAGCTCCTGATGAAATAAGGAGGGGGGAGAGAGCACCTGATGAAATATTAGAGAGGGGGATGAGAGAGCTCCTGATGAAATAAGGAGGGGGGAGAGAGCACCTGATGAAATATTAAAGAGGGGGATGAGAGAGCTCCTGATGAAATAAGGAGGGGGGAGAGAGCACCTAATGAAATATTAGAGAGGGGGATGAGAGAGTTCCTGATGAAATAAGGAGGGGGGAGAGTGCACCTGATGAAATATTAGAGAGGGGGATGAGAGAGCTCCTGATGAAATAAGGAGGGGGGGGGGGCGACTGCACCTGAAGAAATAAGGAGGGGGAGAGAACACCTGATGAAATAAGGAGGGGGAGAGAGAGCACCTGATGAAATAAGGAGGGGGAGAGAGAGCACCTGATGAAATAAGGAGGGGGAGAGAGAGCACCTGATGAAATAAAGAGGGAGGGAGAGCACCTGATGAAATAAAGAGGGAGAGACAGCACCTGATGAAATAAGGGGGGGGGGGTGAAGTGAGCGGTCACTTCCTGTTCCTGTGGATAAAGTTCTGTATCCAACATGGCTGCCGCCCTGCCCCAGACAGGAGCGCTGTGACTCTTCAGAATGGCATCTATGCAATCGGCTTCTAAGAAACAACGTTCAGCAGATTTTTATTGGAATTGAAGATGATTTAAGATGCATCACATCATGTTACCCCAACTTCTCAGCAAGTTAGAACTGATAAACTTGACATTTTTCTCTCATAAAAGACACCTGGCTGCCATAACGGAGTCATATATCTGTTTTCAGACACTGAAAGACAGGTGGAAGCGGCATGTAATAAAATACAGTATATCAATACATTATTTGTTAAATCTATTCTGGAATAAGGGGGTCTTCCGCCTCAAGGCAATATGCATGTAGATGCAGGTCATAGCTTCAGTAAAAGTTGACCCACGTTATGACATCGGTATGCTTTGTTGATCCTGGCACTGGTGGTAAGTGTGGGCTCTTCTGAAGCATGGAACCAGAAGCTTGAAACACTCCTTCAATTTTGATTGGCCAATCAATTACACTATACTATACTACATGGAGGTGGTAAAATTGCCAAATCATTGGCCATCAAAAGTGAAGGTGTGTACCAGGCTTAAGCGGCTTACAGGTCTTCACTGACCAGACCACAAGGGATGACAGCCCGCCACCCCTAGTTGGGTACAGAATAACAAAACTGGGGGGCACCTGTGTCGGAGGCGCTCACAATCAGACTAGACTACCATAGTCAGGGCCGGTTCTAGCTACAATGGGGCCCCCAGGCAAAAGTAACTTTGGGGCCCTAGCAACACCTCCCTGCAGCCCCGAGCCGGCTCCCAGGACCTATCCCACCACCCTCCCAGCCACACAAAATCATTAGGTGTCCATCATATATCCCCAAAAGCATTGTTGGGTTCTCATTATTCCCCTTCTTCTTTCTTATACAAATTCAGAGTTTACATACAGCTGAGTCTTACATAATCCAGGCAGGACAGGAGCCAGCACTGTGCTCTGAACTTCTCCCCACCAACCCCTCTTTTCCTCGTTCTCTGCAGGCAGGTATAGGATGGGGGGCCCCTACAGGCTCTGGGGCCCTAGGGCAATTGCCCCCTTTGCCTTTATGGTAGCGCCGGCCCTGACCATAGTCCTAGTCTAAAGTCCAAGCATTGCTAAGTTTGTGTACATTTGGCTCCACCCACGACCACACCCACATCCTGGTCCATGGTCATGCCCATTTTTTGGCACGCTGCACGACTTTCCTCCCAAGACAACAGCAATTCTCTGCAGCAAGGAGGGAGTTTAAACAGCCTTGCAGTTACCAGGTTGTGAGTGTCACATGTACTCTGGCATCAGAAAGCAGCTACTACGTGTGTGCGGCCAGGTCAATCTGCCATATTTGTTACTGGCAGACTCTGCATGCACGCCCTACTTGAAAAGGCATAAAGGAGCCTCCAGAATGCTCAAGAGTGAGGCCTGAACCAGGCAAAATTGATCACCATAATTGGCGCCTCCTAAATGGTTAAAAATTTAATCTGACAGCGGGTAAAAGCCAGAACGTCTCTTCCTACTTTCCTTATCCCACCTCCCTGGAAGCCGCTCTGTCATGCATTGCGTCATTCTTTCTCCTCTCTCCATACAACTTGTGTGTCACGAGTCTCAAGGCTAGTGCGTCTGTACAGCACTCAGCCTCTAACTATCATCCAAGGGTCAAGTCACGATCCCTGCAGGGTGACAGTAATGGTAAGCATGTATGAGATGTGATCGCTCCTTTATATTTATCATTTGGACTGCTCAGCCTACTTTAATGTTGCCATCAAACACCAGAATGGGGAGAAAAAATGTTATCTCAATATTTTCCACGTAGCCTAATAGCTGGTGTTAGACAGTCAGGTATAGGAGTATAAAAAAAATTAAAAAATCCTCTAGCAAGAGGCAGTACTGCAGACCTCAACACCTTGCCGATGAGAGAGGTCCAGAGAATGGCCAGATAAAGCTTCAGCTGACAGAAAGGCAACAGTTACTCGGAAAAATACATTTTAAAATTGTAAATAGCGGACATGCATCTCAGAATGCACAACATGAACCATGTTGGGTTCTACTCCTCTTAGCCAAGAACAGAAAGCTGCCGCTTTAGTGAGCATGGAATCTTCAACACTGATGACTGGATTCCTACTGAGAACACAGATGATAAGGTTCAAATTTGGTGACAACGGCATGTAATAGCATGAATGTGACTAGACGGAGGCGCCCAATAAAACATAAAATACTTTATAAGGAGAGGTGGTTGGCTTACCTCACCCAATGAAAAAGTCAATCGCGTTTTGCAGGTGCTTTCCTGCTTCCTCAGGTGAATAAAACTTGTGCCTTGTTCATAATAGATTTTATTTTTTGTCACAAGTTAGCGGAAAATGACACTTTGTGAAAAAACACAATTAAAATCAATTTCCGCTAACTTGTGACAAAAAAAAATTCTTCTATGAACTCACCATACTCCTAACGGAATACCTTGGGGTGTCTTCTTTCTAAAATGGGGTCATTTGTGGGGTTCCTATACTGCCCTGGCATTTTAGGGGCCCTAAACCGTGAGGAGTAGTTTTGAAACCGAATGTCGCAAAATTACCTGTGAAATCCTTAAGGTACTCATTGGACTTTGGGCCCCTTAGCGCAGTTAGGGTGCAAAAAAGTGCCACACATGTGGTATCGCCGTACTCAGGAGAAGTAGTATAATGTGTTTTGGGGTGTATTTTTACACATACCCATGCTGAGTGGGAAAAATATCTCTGTGAATAGACAATTGTGTGTAAAAAAAATAAAAAATTGTCATTTACGGAGATATTTCTCCCACCCAGCATGGGTATGTGTAAAAATACACCCCAAAACACATTATACTACATCTCCTGAGTACGGCAATACCACGTGTGGCACTTTTTTGCAGCCTAACTGCGCTAAGGGGCCCAAAGTCCAATAAGCATCTTTAGGCTTTACAGGGGTGCTTACAATTAGGCCCCCCAAAATGCCAGGACAGTGAACACACCCCACAAATGACCCCATCTTGGAAAGTAGACACTTCAAGGTATTCAGAGAGGAGCATAGTGAGTCCGTGGCAGATTTAATTTTTTTTTGTCGCAAGTTAGAAGAAATGGAAACTTTTTTTTTTTTTGTCACAAAGTGTCATTTTCCGCTAACTTGTGACAAAAAATAAAATGTTCTATGAACTCACCATGCCTCTCACTGAATACTTTGGGATGTCTTCTTTCCAAAATGGGGTCATTTGGGAGGTATTTATACTATCCTGGAATTTTAGCACCTCATGACAGGTGGTTAGAAAAGGCAGAGATGCTTCAAAATGGGAAAATTCACTTTTGGCACCATAGTTTGTAAACACTATAACTTTTACCCAATCCAATAAATATACACTGAATGTTTTTTTTTTTTTATCAAAGACATGTAGCAGAATAACTTTTGCGCTCAAATGTATAGGAAATTTAACTTTATTTGAAAAATGTCAGCACAGAAAGTTAAAAGAGTCATTTTTTTGACAAAATTCATGTCTTTTTTGATGAATATAATAAAAAGTAAAACTCGCAGCAGCAATCAAATAGCACCAAAAGAAAGCTGTATTAGTGACAAGAAAAGGAGGTAAAATTCATTTAGGTGGTAGGTTGAATGACCGAGCAATAAACCGTGAAAGCTGCAGTGGTCTGAATGGAAAAAAAGGCTCTGGTCCTTAAAGAGAACCTGTACTGAGTAAAAATATTTAAAATAAACACATGAGATAACTTCAAATGAACATTGCATAGTTACCTTGCCATCAGTTCCTCTCAGAAGCTCACTATTTTCTTCTGACAATAATCCCTTCCAATTCTGACAATATTTTGTCAGATAAGAAATATATCAGTTGCTGTCAGTAAAATATCAGTTGCTGTCAGTTATAGCTGAGAGGAAAACGGATGTACCAGGTAATGTCCATGTTTCCCTATGGCTCAAGTGGGCGATGTTACAGTTTAACAGTGTGCTGACCAGAAAGCTGTTATGGGTAATGGCCATTTTCAAAATGGAGGATGGAAAATTCCCTTGATCACAGTGAACAAACAGGACGCGGGACAGGAGAAAGACACTGAGGAGTAGACTACATGGAAGGTAAGTATGACTTGTGTATGCTTATTTTGACTTAATTTTCAGTTCAGGTTTTCTTTAAGGGGCGAAAAGACTGTGGTCCTCAAGTGGTTAACAGTTTGCACTATTGGCTCCTGGTATTTTTTGGGTTTCCTGGTTTACCCATCATGCTGATTGCATGAATGTGTTGCTGGCATACATGAACAGTTTTGAGGCAAGACCACAAAGGCCATGGCCTACCGCATCAGGAAGCAAGGGGGCGGGCAGCGGGCTGGCACACTAAGGCAGTTTGCTGCGGTTTACGTTTCCCAGCTTGTCACAAACCCAGTTCGTAGATGACTTGCTTCCACAGTGATAAACAGTGGAGCACTGGTCCTGTGCTCACCTCCAAGGGTGGGGTTGGGGACAATGGGCCTTGGGCAGTAAAATGTCCAAATCGGGCCCTGCTGATATACAGTATCTGTGGACATTGTGCAATGTCATCATGTCAATATGGGACAGAAACTCGAAGGAGAGGTTTCCAGCATCTCATGAAAGGTACGTCATGACAAGTAATGGAGGTTGTGTGAACGACAAACAGCGAGGCCCTACCCAGTATTACTATAGTGGTCAACAATTGAATTTTGTTTTTGAGAATTAAGTGGAAAATCATCATTCTACAAGAGTTGCCATGTTCCTTGAATATTACAGGCAGTTCCTGGCGTTTGTCTGGTAGTAGTCCGTAAATAAAGTTATTAATGTTGACATCGGAGTAATTGGTGCCTGCCGTTCATCTTCCAGACCCTGTGCATGAGGCGTTGTGTGATTTTTCCATTGTGATCTAGTGCAGTCCAGCGATATTTATAGTGACGCCGCACATTGGCCAAAGATGTCTCTACCCCTTTGTAGTTAGAGTGGGCCGGTTCGGGACGCAGTGTACCCCTCCATGCCAGGAAACCCATGTACCGCTTTGTAATTAAGCTTGTGGTAATAATGGAGAAGCCTAAAGCAATCGCTCTACGTTTTAAGGCTCATTTTTTTGTGAGGAATGCATTATATCTGAAAATGTGACAGAAAACCAGTATGGTGGCCATATGTGATTAAAGTGAGGGGACAGATGAGCAGGAAATACTGCTTGCTTGTTTTGTTTGCTACAGTCAGGGGCGTAGCAATAGGGGGTGCAGAGGTAGCGACCACATCGGGGGCCCTTGGGCCAGAGGGGCCCCGAAGGGCTCTCCCTCATCTACATTATTACCTCTCTATTGGTCCTGTGCTCATAATAATCATTTCTATAGATGCTGTGAATAGTAGTAATCACTAACAAACTGTTTCCCAGCCTCTTCTTGCACCTCTGACACTGTAGTTGCCATTGGCAGGTTTTGGCATGCCGTATCAATTGTTATGTATAAAGTGCTTGGGGGGTCCCATGTAAAACTTGCATCGGGGCCCACAGCTTCTTAGCTACGCCACTGGCTACAGTGCAGTGTTTATGGGCTCCTGCAGCAGTGATCCACGAGCATTGCGCTTCACTTAATGGATGTGCTGCATTATTAGTGATGTCACCGGACTCTAGTGAATGCATGGGCTGCATTATTTGTTATGTCACCGGTCTCTAGTGAATGGCTAGGCTGCATTCTCAGTAATGTCACTGGTCTCTAGTGAATGGATAGGCTGCATTCTCAATGATGTCACTGGTCTCTAGTGAATGGATAGGCTGCATTCTCAATGATGTCACTGGTCTCTAGTGAATGGATAGGCTGCATTCTCAATGATGTCACTGGTCTCTAGTGAATGGATAGGCTGCATTCTCAGTGATGTCACTGGTCTCTAGTGAGATAGTGGTGGCCTCCAAGATATAGACTATTGGTCTATATCATTTTTTTATGGATGGGGGAAGCCATGGTGGCCAGGGACGGATCTAGACCAAGTTGCCCCAAGTTGCGCCTGGGGCAAGGTCAGGTTTTGGCGCCTAAACTGCCATTCCCCATCCAAATTTTTCCGCCTTTTTAAGAATTCAACAAACTGCGCCTGTGGCAAGAGACCTGCTTGCCCCCCCCTAGATCCGTTCCTGATGGTGGCCACATCAGTTGTTTGATTTGTGGTAGATGGTCATGAGACAGAAAGTAAGGAGTGTGAGCTGGGGGGGGGGGGGAGGAATAGGTCCACTTGATTTGTAGCTCTGCCTGATTGCAGGATAAATCAATGATGTGCAATAATTGTATGACCGTGCTGAAATCCAGTTGTCTGAAGGCTCCCATACACCTCTCAATCTGCCACCAAATTGACCATCAGATCCCTCCTTCATCGAATCTTATCAGAAAGGGATCTATTGCCCGCCCACACACTGCAGGCCATTTGTTAATCACCTGCAGCTTTTTTTTTTTTGCATTATAGGGCTTAAAGAGAATCTGAAGCGAGTATAAAACTTGCTTTTTCTCTTATATTCAGCAGGGGCATGTGTGCCCCTGCTAAACTGGCGCTATCGCGCCGCACAGCGGGGGTCCCTTACCCCCCAAATCCCCTCTGTCCTCGCCGGGGATCTCTTCCGCATTGAGGCAGGGCTAACGGCTGCAGCCCTGCCTCACGCGCGTCTGTCAGCGCGTATCTCCGCCTCTCCCCGCCCCTCTCAGTCTACCTTCACTGAGAGGGGCGGGGGAGAGGCGGCGATGCGCCGCTGATAGACGTGCTGTGAGGCAGGGCTGCAGCCGTTAGCCCTGCCTCTAGGAGCAGCAAAATCTACGACAAAGTTGGTCGTAGATTTTGCAGGGGGGGAATTGGGGGGTAAGGGACCCCCGTTGTGCGGCGGGATAGCGGCGGTTTAGCAGGGGCACACATGCCCCTGCTGAATATAAGAAGAAGGGAGTTTTTTACTCGCTTCAGTGTCTCTTTAAGTGTACCCGAGGCAGCTTGAATGTAAAAAAAGGGACACAGAGGAATGTTCCCATCTGCAGGACATCCCTCTGCGTGCCCTCCACTCTGCTGTCAACCTCCCCCCTCGTGACGTGCACTGGGGAAGAGGCTACTTTGCAGGAGAGGAACGCCTGCATAACACCTCTTCCTTGCCTATCAGAGCATTTTCATTGGCTCACACTGCCTGGTCCCTGCCCCCTCCATGCCAATTAGCGCTCTGTGCTCTACCTGAACACTATCTGATCCAGCTACTCCCCTTGAATCAGGTACCATGCATGTTTTACATTTTTTTTTTTACTTTTCAGACCGGCTCGGGTTCTCTTCAATAAATTTGTGCTGTTATTTATGCAAATTATGTTATGCTGTCAAACAAATCAAATGCAACCAGGACTCTCCTGAAAAAAAAAAAAAAAAAAAACTTTTATGGGGCTACAAAAACAATGCTGACAGCAAGAGGGTTCTTTAAGGCTGCAAAGCAAATCTTTACTTTTTTTCTTGGGAGCTGAATGAAGCAAGTTTTCCAACACACTGATATGGCTGCTGGGGAAACTTCCATCAAAGTTTAACCCCATTGCGATGAAATGAGAAGACAGCAGTCCTACATAACTACACAGTACATAAAATTAATGTTAGCTTTTATTTTTTGTTCTGGTTTGCTTTACACACTTTGACTTTGTGTGAACAGTTTACTCCCTGTAAACCATTTTATTCTATAAACCTCATCTAATAACACTTAATTACCAGTAAAATTATTGAGTGCCTGTTTCCACTGAAATTAATCAGGGCTTGGCCACAGTGGCACAGTAGTGCGTGATCACTGCCAGCGCACAGCTGCCAACATGAGCTGGTCTGGTGGTTACTCAATGCATTTCTGCACCAGCCCCACCCTTCCTGACAGCAATCACCTTGGCACGCTCCATCTTCCGCCAAGGGGGGGGGGGGTGATTCTAATTCAGAAGAGTGCGGAACGTTCAGAGCGAGAGGTGATCAGCAAGGTTATGGTATTCCCCACTTGCCTGCAAACTCTATGCAGCTTGGCATTGGGCCAAACCAACAATCATAAGTATTGCTTTTTATTGCCCAATTCTAAATTTGCACGCAAGTCAGAAAAATTAGCATGGCTTCCAGGGCTGGTCCTAGGTGAAATGGGGCCCTGGGGCAAAAAAAATAATATAAAAAATTAAAAAGTGAAGGGCCCCTAGTTGATAAAAGTGAGAGTGGGGGGGGGGGGAAGGGCGGACTTGAAACCTGCCATATAAACCCTAAAAGTGACTCTGTGGAGGGGAAAGGGGGGAGCTATGCATGCAAGAACTTGCAGCCTGCTTTCTAAATCCTGTGATGCTGTAGTGCCCCCTTTGCCTTACTTGTAGCACCGGCCCCGATTTCATCATCTCTGCTCAGAGTATTATTTATCTAGTGGTATGGGTCATTTTTACTTAACAGGCAAGGCGGGGCGCTTCCTGATTGGTGGAGGTGGTAAAGTGGGCCCATGCAGAGCAGCGACGTTACTCTCTCTAAACTCCAGCGACGCATATGATTCATCGTCCTCCTAGATGCCCTGGTCACCATGGCTGCAGCAGAGTATCATCAGGAGACCCTCTGGCGAGCAATAGTGGGTTACATGATGACTGACACCGCTGGAACCACAGAGACAGAAAGCCTAGGAGCAAGATGGAGAGAGGATGAAGACTAGAGGGGGAATTTTACGTCGATTTGGGTTAATTTCATCAGCTCAGAATTTTCAGAATCTTATCGACCACGAGGTGAGCCAGTGAAAAAGTCTTTAGGGAAATTCAGCTCATGCCATTGGGTGGACAGCAACTTCTGGAACTGCCAGTTTTCAGATAGGTTGTAGTAATAATACGCCCACACTATTCATCCAATCACAATGCTTCATGTGGTAGACGTTGCTGTGATCGGTGAACAGTTCCTAATGGACTTCCTTGCTTGCTCACCTCAACCATACTAGCTGCGGGAGTGCACTAATTTGAATTGTGTGTGTGTGTTTTGCCGTTCACAGCAAAACATGCTTTTCTCCACTGACTATTGAAGTCAACGGCTAGCTTGGGAATTGTGCATCATTCGCGTTACGTATTTGTATTTCTTCCATGACTTTTAATTGTACAGCCTTCGGAGCTGGTCTAGTTTAGGGGACGCAGCAGGAAACCTTAGATGGAACAATTCTCCAATCACAGCACCCTCTACAGCACAAAGCGTTTTGATTGGCCAAATATTGTGAGTGTAGTTTACTACAACCTATCTGAAACATAGCAGTTTGAGAGGGTGTGGTCCCCTAAATCCCAGATTTTCCTTTTTGCACCTATAATGTACACATTCTTAATTGCAATGTATTTCACTGCATCTGAAAAAACAAAACAAAAACAAAACAAAAAAACAGACAAACACAGAAAATCACAAGCAACAAACGCAGTGGGCCGCAAACTCCACAACCGCCCTCCTCCCCCTCAAATGCATCAACAACAGTGCTCCCTGCTTTAGTAAATCAGGTGCAATGTATGTGAATGTCTGTGCGCTGAACACCCAATATGAATGCTTTGTGCACATTAACCACTTAGCCCACAATGGACGTATACTGTATATACGTACAGTGTAGCTGTGGTGGATGAATCACCAGTTCGTTACTAAACGAGGCACACGTGGTATCATTTTACCCGTGACAAATTGAAAAATACATTTTGGTGCGCTTTAAAGCTTGGACCCAGGTCGCATAAAAAATAAATAGGGACCAACTCTAGTCAACATAAAAAGTCATTTTCAAACTTGGGAAAGTTTTAGCAAAACTACACGAGACATATGTGGTAACATTTTAACTGTGATAAATAGAATTGTTTTTAGACTGTTTTAGGGTTGAGGCATAAGTCTTGTGTAGTCTTTTTAGTGACAAACAAAAGCAATCACATTTTCTTATATACTGCACCTCTTTTGCACATGGAGATATTAGAATCACTGGCATGCGATAACAGGGCCTCTTAATTACGGCATTGTTTTACAAAACGAGAACCTCACGCTCGAGACCTGCTAAGCACTTATAAGAGAGGGCTGTATAATCCTTTAAGGAATTCTCTTTTCTGCTGCCCTGTCACTCAATCACACAAACTAACAGCATTAATAAAGAAAATAAAAAAAAAAGCTTTTATTGAGTTTATAGAGTAAAGTGTGTGATCTTGTGCTTCCCTCTCTCTGCTCTCTGACTCCCCTTACCTTGCCAAGATTAGAAGCCGGGGTGAAGTCATTGGGAGCTGCATTTATATAGGTGGAATTGCACAAGCCCTTGGAGCTGACAGGTCCTGAGCGCTGCCTGTACAGACTCTGTGGCGGGTGCCCGCAGGGGGGAATGGGTGAGGTTCGTTTAGATTTAAGCCAAAATCTTCTGCTACCAGTCACAGCTGTCAATTGTATCTTAATCATTTAGCAGATTTAAATATCTCATTAAGGGCCCAGCCCATTTAACGAGCAAGGTGGGAGGGGGGAAATGGGGGGAGAGAATGAAAACAAAACTCAAGTCTTAAAGGGAAATTCTTCTTATGAAGCAGGGACCGAGCCGGTTTAATCCACAGGGCAATTCTAGGCAGTTTCCTAGGGCCTGGAGAGAGTCTAGGGGCCTAAAGGACATTATCCCCGCACTTTGGCCCAATAGACTGCCTGTCACTTGGCAGGCAGCCTATTGAGCCAATCAAAGTGCGGAGATAATGTCCTTTAACCTCCCTGGCGGTAAGTCCGACCTACGCTCGGGCTCGCCACCAGAGAGGATCACATGGCCCCCGGAGGATTTTTTAAAATAAAATTTGATTTATATGCTTAAGCTAGCACTTGGCTAGCTAACCATGCCCCCCAAGTCCCTCTGCTCTCCCCCAATCGCCGCTGTTATACGTACCCCCCAGGGATCCCGCGATGGCGCAGCCTCCCAATCAGGGCCGGCATTAGGTTTCACAGCGCCTTGAGTGAAAGCTGTTTTTTGTGCCCCCCCCCCCTTCATCCACATACACACACACACACACACACACACACACACACACACAATTCACCTTTTCTCCTGAGATATCTCCTAGGACAGTGGTTCCCAACCTTTTTGATGTCGTAACACATCACGCCAAATGCTCAGATCTCCATGACACATCACATATGAATAATAGAAAAATAGTATTAATAACCACAAATGGATGGAAAGAGTGCATTATCCTGAATATACTTAAAAATGAAGGCTAGAACCTTTCTGGAATATTAAATAAAAACAAATCAGTGGGACAGTTAACCGCCCCCCGCCCCTCCCATTCAGAATGATAGCACAGCACCGCCAACTTGCACCACGCGTTATAGTCACAGTGCGCCCCCCCCAAAAAAAAGCCCTCAGACTCAGTATAGATAGGTAGCCAGGTATAGGTGCCCCAGTATAGGGTCTCATGTGTAGGTGCCCTCAATATAGGTTGCCAAGCATAGGTGCCCCTAGTATAGGAAGTCAGTTGAAGATCTCCATCGGCCCCATAGGTAGCCAGACGTAGGTGCCTCCAGTATAGGTAATCAGGTGTCGGTGCCCTCAGTATAGGTAGCCAGCTATAGGTGCCCCCAGTATAGGAAATCAGGTGTAGGTGCCCTCAGTATAGGTAACCAGCTATAGGCGCCCCCTTGGAAGCCAGCGCCTTGAGCGACCTCTCCGGTCGGTCAGGTCAAAGGCCGGCTATGCTCCCAATCAGCTCCAGGCTTCGCTATGGGGAGGATCAGGACTGTGCATGACGTCATGTCCGATCATCGCTATAGCGACGACTGAAGCTAAATGGTGACGCTGCGGCTCTCGCGGGATCCCGGACGGGTAAATATTGCCGGCGGCATTCGGGGGGATCAGAGCGGGGCCGGGGGACTTGGGGGCCATAGTTAGCTAGCAAAGTGCTAGTTTAAGCATTTAAAGCTAATTTTATTTTTTTAAAAAGCCTCCCACGGACGCAGCTTCTGAAACTGAGTTCCATCAGGGAGGTTAAAGTGATTGGACTTGTAGTGACTCGGACGAGTGGAGTTCTCGTCATTGCCAATTAGCAGGCATAAGTTCGTAGCGCTCGCTATGCTACTCTGATAAGGCACACACACATTCTGATAAGGTATGTCACCTCTGATAAGGCACGCTATTTGTTATAGTGAATCAACCCCAGTGGGTGATGCAGGAATTTCAGCAATGGGAGTGCAATGCTTCCCGGCACACATGCGCGGACCGACTAGAATCCCAGCGATGTACTTCCTGCCCAGACCCTGAACAAGCTTGCAAATCAGAGGTTTCTGACTGAAGTCTGACTAGATTTGCTGCATGCTTGTTTCAGGTGTGTGATTCAGCCAATATTGATGCTATTGGTTGAAAGATCAGCAGGGCAACCAGGCAATATGAATTGTATCAGAGGTCCTTTAAAACCAGCTTTATTATTGGAACATGTTAAAAAGCACGGCTGTATCCAGCTAATTATTTTAATTATGCTTGGTGGTGCCAACCTCTGCTGCCTTCTGGATTTGTGTGTCCACCTCGGTACCTGAGGACACTGGTCTTGGCAAACTGTAATCACTGGTCCCCTTTATATGGGTGCTTGCTCCATCCACATTTTTGCCATGGTGACATGACGACACCACAATGACATCACACAATTTATGCAGATCTATCAGCTGCACATTCATGCTACAGATCTCCCCTTCTACCACATCCCAAAACCACCTCTCATCACATGTATAAAGAGTGGCTATCTCAGGCCACGTTCACATTATAAATTCCCAGCGCTTTCGGAGCAATTAGGGATTTTTAGAAGCGCTCTTCTAAGCACTTTTGTAGTGCAATTTGAGCTTTGCAAACAGGAAGTTCATTCTTTGACCTGGAACTAAATAGCTGTAATTAACTTTCTGAAGAAAAGCGCTCAGAAAATCACTTTTCAAAGTGCTTTTTCCTTTTCAATACCTTGTATTGAAGCGCAAACGCTCAGGAAATGGCGCAGGACCTGCATTTGCATAAAACATCTCATCGCTCATGTGAGAATACTCCCATAGGAAAACATTGCATATATGCTTTTAAAGCGCTTTTAAAAATCGCTATCGCTTAAAATAATCAAAAAGCGCACATAGCGTGAACAAGCCCTCAGTGTCCGTAGACTTTCTGTCAGCTTGAACCTGTCTGTCCTCTCTCTTCATTAGTGAGGCATTTCTGTGCTACTCAGCAGTGCTGCTCGGATACCACTTTTCACTATCTAGATCTAATTCGGATCCGGATACCCAGATATCCGATCCGGGCCGGATATCCGAGTTTAAAATTTTCCTATCCGGATCCGAATCGGATATCCAACCTCAGTATCCGGCCGGATTCGGATATCCGGATAGAAAACCGGAAGTGACCTGAAAACGGCTTAAAATGCTTCCAAAAGTCTCTTCAAATGGCCAAAAAAAATCTCTCTCCCTCTCGGATTTTTGCCTATTGAAGGTGATTTTGGCTTCTGCTCGGATATCTGAACTAACTATCCGCCCGGATTTCGGATTTCAGATGGGAAATGTGAGTTTGCTCGGATAGTCTATTCAGATTTTTTAAAAAAATATCCGAATTGCTATTCAAAGTTCGGATAGTGGAAAAAGTTCGGATTATCTGGGTAGTTCGGATATCCGAAATCTTGCTGAGCACCACTGCTATTCAGCACTGCCACTCACAGGATATTTTTTTTTCTTTTGCTTGCCCACCATTCTGAGAAACTATAAAGAGTGTTATGTAAGGGAATCCCAGGAAGTCAGCAGTTACTGAAATAAACAAACCAGCCTTTCTAGAACCAAAAATAATTCTATGCCCCTAATCGCTGATCTATTTCATTTTCTTTATTCCAGTGTAAACATTAATTCATGAAATGCATAATCAGGCTAAAAGGAACTCTTGTACCCCCCCAGAGTTGCTCCATAAGATTCAGGGTGATGTCACTGGGGTGCATCCTATACCATCTACGGACCCTCCTATTATCTCCCATCCTCGGCAGGAGTGTTCGAACATGTTGCAGAAGTAGCTGGCTTTGATAATTGGCCAAAGCGGTAATCCCTCTTGTCATGACATAACTCAGAAGTGCTTTATCAACCAGTCTGAAGTTCTAAACAAACCCTCTTGCATTTCATGGCTGGCAGTCCGCCGCACAGAGAAAATCGCTCGTACATGTGATAGCAATTTCCACCCATCACAGGGGAAGGAGAAGGAATAAAAGAACGGTAGTCAGATAGGAAGTTTTCTCATAGCTATTTTTGGCAGCAGTGAGAAGGGTGTTTTTTTTTTTTTAAATTTGGACTTGTCGCTGGAGCGAGATCTGCATGTGAGTAGCGCCAAATGACAGAAGAGGCGGAGTTGTGTGCGCAGCGTGAAAATAGATAACTTTAGGAGAGGATCATTTTTACTTTACAAATATGTACAATATAACACTTTAATGTCTTACAAGAGTACCACATCACTGATACCATACACTCATTGTAGATTTCATGGTATAATACTGACATATCACTTCAAGTGTGTGCAGTATAAGCGGTCAGCCATACCATCTCAGAAAGAAAAAAAACACATATATGTAGATAAACACTTGCTCTACTTACAGCACCTGTATTGCACTGTCCACGTTTTGATTTTAGTGATTTTTCTACAGTAAAAAATAAAAGAAAATCCTTAGCATTTCCCATTTTAAGTGTGGCTATTTTTAAGCCAATCCTGACGTCATTTCCTGCCCTTACCTTTCCTCTGCCTGATTCCTTCCTTACCTTCCTCTGCCTATAGAAAGTGCATTTTCTCAGCATGAGAAATATTGGCCAATCAGAGAGGGACAGAGGTCTGGGAGGGGAAAACAGGAGGGAAAAAGGCTTCAGCCAATCAGGCTGCATTAGTTAAGTCTGGGGGTAAATTAGAGAAGCAAAAAAGGACAACCCAGCATGCCCTGCAACTTCTTTTTTGCGTAGCTCTGGGCCCCCCTGCGATCGCAAGAGCTGCTCCCCTTTAGTTACACCCCTGCTACCACCAGTATGTACAGAATAAGCTGCAAGACTCTAGAGGCAAAGGAGCAGCAAGATAGCCAGGCAACTGAAATGGTTTATAGGTAAATATGTCGGCCTCCATATCCCTCAGGCTAGGTGCACAGTGTGATGAACATTACGGAAAGTCGTGCGTAATCGCCAACGACTTTCGTAATGGTCCAGCCCCAGTCCTGTGTAGATGTACCACAGATGTCTCTCCCCTCTCCTCTGAATGAAAGCAAACCCCTCACCCACCTTCCCCCATGTCCTGCATTAGGTACAGAGAGGAATGTCACACGTGGCTGGACCTCCTGAGGAGACCATTTGCTGCCTACAGCTCAGCCCCAAAAACCAGATAGAACCGGCATAGATAAGGGATTCCCTCCAAAATCTTAGAACCAAACAAAGAAAACTTTAATGTATTTGTAATTCAAAATAGGCTTGTCACAGAAAGACAAAAAATATGTTTTCTGATACCCATAAACCAGTTCTATCATCCACCCGAATTACAATTTTCTAACTTTTGGGGGTCAATCGGGAAACTGCTTTATTCAGCATGCGCAGACCGAATGCGGTGGGCTAGGCATGTGTACCCTCATTTGATACAGGATCGCGGGTGGCTTGTGAATATAGCCTCGGATTTGCAATACGCCAATCTGGGGCGGAGTCACGCAGAGGATTAATAAATGTTACATTTTCTGCTCTGAGTTCTGGGGGCTGCGACCTTGCTGACCAGGAGGTAACTCCGCCTTAACCCCACCTAGTTTGGAGGTAATCCAGCCCCAATTCTAAGATTGTATAATCTTAGGAAAGAGTTAAAAATGGTAAATAGTTCATAGATTTTAGCTCTGGCATACTTCAATGAATGTGCCATTGGGCCAAACAATAAACCAGTTAACACTTACAAAGTATATTTATACATAAAATAGAACTGTGGAATATCCTAAAAAGTCATTTTTAGGAGAAGCAAGATAGATACAATCATTTATTTCATTTGTTTATTTTTGCCTTGGGTGTCCTTTAAAAAGAAATAAATATGGCAGCCTCCATATCACTCTCACCTCGGGTTCACTTTAATACTGGGACAGTTCCTAAACATGCAATTCTTTTCCAAAGGAAAATAAATAAAATGAAATGGGCAAGGCGTTGGATCTGGGCAAGGAAGGAATTTGCTAATCACACGAGATCTAGGACACGGAGCTTGCTAGTACCTGCCAGGCACCAGTAAACTGTTTATTTAAAATTCAAACTGACATTAATGATGTTTCTTATGGGTATACATTACATATAAAATGCAATCTGATTAACAAATTAACACGTTATGGTTGCACAGCGAGCAATCGTGCCAGAGTAATTGTCACATCAGCGCACCGGAGGGGGGGGGGGGGGGGGGATTACGCTTGCAAAATGCTACAAACCCTTGCAAGAAGGAGCTACAAATTGATGCTGCTTCATAGGTGAGATTTAATTTTTAATTAAGAAGGACCCTAAGGCGATCGCATACCTGCTTTGAAGTGCTTGCAGTTTTGACATAACTGGGTGGTGAAAATAAGCAGATTATCATGTCAAGTTGTGCGTCCTGCAGGAGTGACTTGCCACATTCCGCAGTAGCATCAGCTGTCTTGTTAACAGGATTGAAACCATTGGGTGGAAAAAAAACCGATACAGCCCAAGACGGGCGCGAACCCTTCGAGGAATACTCCGCATTACAATGATCAATTCATTTCACCTTTTTTTCTTTTGAAAAAAAAAAAAATAGAATAAAAAATTTTTCTAGTGCATCTTCTTGTTAACTTTCTTTACCCTTAAGTTGTATTCAACTTCTTCCTAAAACATTCATTTTTATAAGTCTTTTCATTCACATAATAGAAGAATTTTTTTTCTATTAATTTTTACAGAAAATTTAGAATAAGATTAATATTCACTAGCTAAATCAAAAAATTGGTGATTTTTTAAAATATATTTATAGTATAATATATCTTCTTCAGGCTGCAATTCCACATATAAGATACAGGATGGAAGCCTGAAGAACATATCTATAATATATTTAAAGGATACCCGAGGTGACAAGACATGATGAGATAGACATGTGTATGTACAGTGCCAAGCACGCAAATAACTAGGCTGTGTTCCTTTTTTTCTTTCTCTGCCTGAAAGAGTTAAACATCAGGCATGTAAGTGACAGTTTCTATCTGGGTCGGACTGGGTCAGACTATAGCATAACCCTCACCGATAAGTAATTACAGCCATAAAACACTTTCCTGTCAGTAAATGGTGTCCTAGAGCCGGAAAGTGATAAAAAAAAGACATTAAATTATAGATTTGAGCCCTAGCATACTTTAATGAAGGTGTCTTTGAGCAGAGACAATGAAATTGTAAAAACTAGATTTAAATATAAAACTGTGGGATATCTAAAAAAAAAAGTCATTTTTATAATGGATACAATAGTTTTTCTCATCAGTTTATTTTCACATCGGATGTCCTTTAATGCTTTATGTTTTAATGCAACGAGTTAACTAATAAATTGTATCATTATTACTCAAAACCTTTTGTGTAGATTTTTTTTTAAATAAACCTGCAACAAAAGCAACAAAATTGTACAACATTAGGACCCTAAGGTGAAGTAGAATAAAAACATGACAGGAACCCATTACAAAAAAATTATAATCTAAAAATTAGATCACAGGAAACAACATGTATAAAAACAAGTATTTCTTAAATGTTTTGTTTTCTTTTGGATTTTTTTTTAAATGTTTTGCTAATTTTTTTTTTTTTTCTATTGTGTACTCTAACACTCCTTTATACACCTGAACATTTTTCTGTGTTAACCATTTTTTTTTTTTTTTTTGCAGCTTTTACTTTTTATTTTTATTTTTTTTACCTAAAGTTTGTATTCCTTTACATTTGTTTCTATCTAAAGTTTGTATTCTGGTTCTTTTCTTTAAACTCCCTGTTTTCTTTGATATACATTATTTTTTACAAAAATATTTTCAAGCAAATTATTCTGCAGGAATATGGATTGTTCTCCCATATATTCCACAGCACTACAGAGAACATTGAACTTTTAACATTTTTGAAAATTAATTTCATTGTAGTAAGGCAACTAACCCAACAGTATAATTTTTTGGATGGCTGAAAGGAAAAAGGGGCTAACCGCTTTCCTTTCTGCCATATTATTATTATTAATAATAATGTGCCAACATATTCTGTGGTGCTGTACAGACAGTAATGTGCATTTGTGTCGAATACATTAAGTTTAAAGTGATTTTCTAGACATTTGCTACAAGGAATGATAACATTTTAAGAATTTCGGACTTTATGCAGAGGAATTATGGAAACCCTAGAGGCTGATTCATTGCTACCACCCCCAGTGTTGAAGGATAATGATAGTCTAATTCACATTAGTTTTTATTCTTCTGAGTTAATTGCAAGATTAATGATTGTCTAATGCATATTCGTTTTCATTCTTCTGATTTAATTGCAAGCACACCTCTGTGTAAAGTTCCCCTGCCTGTTGAAGCAAAAAAACAAAACTGCTTATCGTGAGGCTTAAACTTTTTTTTTTAACAGTTTGCCATTCTATTTCTCTTAATGAAGTTGAAGTTGGTGTTTTTAGACATTATAAAGGACAACTGAAGTGTAAAGAACATGGAGGCTGCCATATTTATTTCCTTTTAAACACTAGTTGCCTGGCAGCCCTGCTGATTTTTCTACAAGGGAGAAAGCTGGCACATCCAAAATCAATCTTTATTAGTTCCATGTAAAAATACAGCCTATTTTTACATGGAACGAATAAAGATTGATTTTGGATGTGCCAGCTTTCTCCCTTGTTGAATACTGCATAGAGGGCGTCATCCGGCGTCATCCCTCTTTTCAGCTGTCGCACTCCCAGACTATGGGTTTGATCCATTAGTGAGTGCGAGACAATACTTCCAATGTGCTGCTGATTTTTCGGCTGCAGAAGTGATTGACGAGATTAGCTGATGAAATTAATTTCTTGTGTTATTCAGAGCTGGCAATAATGTCAAAATCACCAGTTCTGCTGCATGCTTGTTCAAGGTTGATGACTAAAAGCATTAGAGGCTGAGGATCAGAAGGACACGCAAACAACTGGTATTGCTTAAAGTGGTCTGAAATTCAGCATTTCTACTTAGCTCTAAACATTCCTTACAGTTTGAAAGCTACTATCACAGAAAAAAGTTCTAGGAGAACATCACTGAAATGGTTAAACAAAGCACTTTCTCCTGCTATTCAACTTCAAATCCGCATCCAAACTGGAGATAACAGTATATTTTTACTTGTTACACACAAATGTATCAACACTGGAATGTAAGGGCCCATTCACACTAGAAGTTCTTTTCTGAGCATTTTGCGATTGATTAGCGGTTTTTAAAATTGCTCCCATTCATGTTCATTAAAATTTCAAAAAATATCAGAGATTTCACGATTGCGTACGTGAAAATCGCAGCAATTTTTCTGCGATTTTAATTAAAGTGAATAGGAGCGATTTTAAAAAACCGCTAATCAATCGCAAAACGCTCAGAAAAGCGCTTCTGGTGTGAATGGGCCCTGGGAAACGGTCTCTGCTTCATGCACACACAGTGTTCAGAATAGCTCAGAAGATTTTAATATATAATAAAAAGCAGTTATAATAGAAAAATAATAAAATGCAATGGCAGCTTTCTGGGCAAGAAAAACCACACTTTGGAAACTTGTAATTTGTAAACAGACATTATTACTTGTGCACAAAAGCAAATATGATAACTGTATGAGTAATAAAAAGTAGGAAAACACATTTTTATTGAATGTTTCAGACCACTTTAAAAGGAAACAAATATGGCAGCCTCCATATCCCGCTTGCTTCAGTTGTCCTTAAAGGAAACTTGAGGTGAGAGCGATATGAAGGCTGACATATTTATTTCCTTGTAAACAATGCCAATTGCCTGGCAGTCTTGTTGATGATCTGGCATACGTAGTGTCGGAGTCAAAACCCTGGAACAAGCATATGGCTAATCCAATAAAACCTGAGACAGCTGAGTCAGAGTACCTGATCTACATATGATTGTTCAGGGTCTATGGCTAAATGTATTCGAGACACAGGATCAGGAGGACTGCCAGGCAATTGTTAGTGTTTAAAAAGAAATAAATGTGGCAGCCCTCATATCACTCTCACCTCGGGTTCCCTTTAAAGTCTTTTTTATGACGGCAAATGTAGATGTTTTTCACCTGCTCTGCTTAGAGACTTTTAGTTAAAATTTTGATTAGTTTTCAATTAGTTTCATTATATTAGTCATAAAAAATGTGTCCAAACATTTTTAACACCCTGTACCTTATGTGGGTTGATTTGCTTCTCTGCCAGACCTCATGGTTCTTAGCACAAGGGGGGCATAAATCCTCTTTCAACCTTGCAAAGTTCCCTCGTTCAATCTTACAGAGAACCCGAGATGAGGGACATATCGAAGCTGACATACCGTATTTTTCGGACTATAAGACGCTTCGGACTATAAGACGCACCTGCTTTTAGAGGACAAAATCCAGGGGAAAAAAAAACACTATAGTGTAGGGACATCTTATGGCCCTTCCTTACCTCCATTATGTTTCCCATGTGCCTTATGTGTTCTCTGGTGTCCCCCTGTGTCATTTTTTCTCTGTCCCCGTGTCCTCTGGTGTCCCCATGTCCTCTTATGTCCCTGTGTTCTCTGCTGTCCCTTTGTGTCATTCTCTGTCCCCCTGTGTCCTCTGGTGTCCCTCTATGTCCTCCTGTGTCATTCTCTGTCCCCCTGTGTCCTCTGATGTCCCTCTATGTCCTCCTGTGTCATTCTCTGTCCCTGTGTCCTCTGGTGTCCCTATGTCCTCCTGTGTCATTCTCTGTCCCCGTGTCCTCTGGTGTCCCTCTATGTCCTCTTGTGTCATTCTCTGTCCCCCCCGTGTCCTCTGGTGTCCCTCTATGTCCTCCTGTGTCATTCTCTGTCCCCGTGTCCTCTGGTGTCCCTCTATGTCCTCCTGTGTCATTCTCTGTCCCCCTGTGTCCTCTGATGTCCGTCTATGTCCTCCTGTGTCATTCTCTGTCCCTGTGTCCTCTGGTGTCCCTCTATGTCCTCCTGTGTCATTCTCTGTCCCCATGTGTCCTCTGGTGTCCCTCTATGTCCTCCTGTGTCATTTTCTGTCCCCCTGTGTCCTCTGGTGTCCCTCTATGTCCTCCTGAGTCATTCTCTGTCCCCGTGTCCTCTGGTGTCCCTCTATGTCCTCCTGTTTCATTCTCTGTCCCCTTGTGTCCTCTGGTGTCCCTCTATGTCCTCCTATGTCATTCTCTGTCCCCTTGTGTCCTCTGGTGTCCCTCTATGTCCTCCTGTGTCATTCTCTGTCCCCTTGTGTCATCTGATGTCCCTCTATGTCCTCCTGTGTCATTCTCTGTCCCTGTGTCCTCTGGTGTCCCTCTATGTCCTCCTGTGTCATTCTCTGTCCCCCTGTGTCCTCTGGTGTCCCTCTATGTCCTCCTGTGTCATTCTTTGTCCCCCTGTGTCCTCTGGTGTCCCTCTATGTCCTCCTGTGTCTTTCTCTGTCCCCCTGTGTGTGGTGTCCCCGTGTACGGAGTCTGCTTTTCCCATTAACATCAGTAAATAAGGAGACCCCCAGATAGTGATATAGTGCTGTAAACAGGGCGCTGGGATTGGCTGACTGGGGCAGAGCTCCTCCACCTGATTGGTCTAAGGCTTCTTCGTCATCTAACCTAGAGAAAGCCGCATGGTAACGGTGGCATTCACGCTGCATTCCCTTTCTCTTTGGTAAGCTCTCCAAAATTTCTGCAGCGATCTGTCATCTTTCCTTACACAAGTACTTTTCCCTCACTCAGCACTGGTTCAGCGCCCTGTTTACAGCACTATATCACTATCTGGGGGTCTCCTTAATCACTGATGTTAATGGTAAAAGCAGACTCCGCACACGGGGACACCACACAAGGGGGGACTAGAACAAACATAGGCACTAGTTCCTACATTCGGATTATAAGATGCACTGACTCCCCCCCCCCCCCCCCCCACACACACACACACACACACTTTTGGGGGAGAAAACGTGCGTCTTATAGTCCGAAAAATACGGTACTTCTTTCCTTTTAAACAATGCACACTGCCAGGCTGTCCTGCTGATTCTCTGCCTCTAATACTTTTAGCCATAGAACCTGAACAAGCATGCAGCAGATCAGGTTTTTCTGACAAAAATCTGACAAGATTAGCTGCTTGTTTCAGGTGTGTGATTCAGACACTACTGACCAGAAAGATCAGCAGGACTGTCAGGCAACTGGTATTGTTTAAAATGAAATAAATATGGCAGCCTTCAGGTGTCTCTCACCTCCGGTTTCTTTTAAAGGGACACTTAAAGAGAATCTGAAGCCAGATTAAAAATGGCTTTTTACCTTATATCCATGTGAGGCATGTTTGCCCCTGCTAAAACGCTGCCATCCCGCGGCATAACGAGGGGTCTTTACCCCCCAAATCCCCCCTGAAAAATCCACGACTTTCTTGGTTGTGGATTTTTCTGCCCCTGTGCGCTTCCGTTTGAGGCAGGGCTAATGGCCGCTGCCCTGCCTCACACGCGTCTGTCAGCGCGTATCTCCGCCTCTCCCCCGGCCCTCTCAGTGAAGGAAGACTGAGAGGGGCGGGGGAGAGGCGGCGATACGCGCTGACAGACGCGTGTGAGGCAGGGCTGCAGCTCATAGCCCTGCCTCACACGGAAGCGCTGCCTGGGCACCACGGAGGGGATTTGGGGGGTAAAGTTCTCGTTATGGCTCGGGATAGTGACGTTTTAGCAGTGGCAAACATGCCTCACATGGATACAAGGTAAAAAGCCATTTTTAATCTGGCTTCAGATTCTCTTTAAGTCATCTAAAAAAAAATGAGTTTTACTCACCTGGGGCTTCCAATAGCCCCCTGCAGCTGTCCGGTGCCCACGCCGTCTCGCTCCGATCCTCCTGTCCCTGCCGGCAGCCACTTCCTGTTTCGGCGACAGGAGCTGACAGGCTGGGGACGCGAGTGATTCTTCGCGTTCCCGGCCACAATAGCGCCCTGCATGCTGCTATAGCATATATCATATACCATATAGCAGCTCACTGGAAGCTACAAAGTAGATTGGGGGGCCACCTTAAATTGAAACTTAATTTTAAAAAAAAAGAAAAAAAAAGAAATTCTTCAGGACCATAGACTTACACCCCCTAGTGACCAGGCTATTTTTTACCATTTAGGCTACTGCAGCTTTAAGGCCTCGCTGCAGGGCCGTGCAACTCAGCACACAAGTGATTCCCCCTCCTCTGCCCATGAACAGAGCTCTCTGTTGGTGGGCTCTGATCCTTGCTGGCAGTTTGTTTTTTGTTTTTTTTAATTTACTTATCTGTCATTTTTAAATACAGTATATTTCCCCCCTTTTTTTATTATTATTTTTTCCCCTCCCTCCACCCCCCCCCCCCCTCCAGCCAATCACAGTGATCGGCTGTCATAGGCATCAGCCTATGACAGCCGATTGCTTCTGTGCCTCCCAGGGGACACGGCTGTCCCCAGTACAGCGCTGCCTTAGATCGCAGCGCTGTACAATGCAAATAGACGGTGGTTTTGCCATCTAATAGTCTCCTAGCGGCGATCACTGCTGGGAGACTGATGATGGAGCGGAGCCCCGTCATTCAAGCGGAGATGCGTGCATTCTCCTGCATAACCCCACCCCAGGACTTCACGCGAATTGGCGTTGTGCGGTCCTGGGGCTGCCGCCCCATCCACACCAATTGGCTTGGAGCGGTCGGCAAGCTTTTAACTTATCTGAGGTTTCTTCCAGCCCCCTGGACTCCAACTGTGCTTACAACGTCCTCCTGATACCCTTCGGGCAGCAGTGACGACCCCCGCTGCGCTAAGCTACTGTCCTGCCTCCCTGAGCCGCGTGCACCCAGGTCACGCTTTCATGTCCGGGAGTGTTCTGTGCATGCGCAGTAGCGAATTACGTGTACTGGACAGGCAGAGAACGCTCCTGGCCAAGGGGGCGCGTGGCTCAAGGCCACGCATGCGCAGTAGCCTGGCGGAGACTGGCCAACTTTGCGAGGGTCGTTGCCGCTGCCCAGAGGGGATTGGGAGGCTGTTCTGGGGACAGTAGGACTCCAGGGGCCAGGAAAAAATCCCTAGGTAAGTTACTTAAAAAAAAAAAAAAACTTAAAGGACCACTATTGTAAAAAATTGTAAAATTTAAAATACAGGTTTACACATACAAATAAAAAGTGTGTTCCCTCCAGATTGAAATGAGCCATGAATTATTTTTCTCCTATGTTGCTGTCACTTGCTGTAGGTAGTAGAAAGTTGAAACCTGACTTCTCAGCTTGGCCTTTATTCTTTATAAAGACACTATTTTAAAAGTGTTTATACAATGATGGTGGCCAGCCTCCCTGCTCATCGTACACCTTTTTTGGCAGTTGGAGGGAGCAACTGCTATTCACTAGGTGCTTTTGAAAATAAAGAAAACCCTGAGAACCCTCCATAAGGAGATGGGCTAGTCCAAAACCTGTCGGTTCTGTCAGATTTCTACTACCTACTGTAAGTGACAGCAACATAGGAGAAAAGTAATTTATGGCTCATTTTCTCTGGAAGAAATGAACTACTTATTTGTATGAGTTTACATGTATTTTAAATTTTACAATTTTTTAGGATTCCCTTTAAACACCTCTGAATTTCTCTTAAGACTCCTGAGTGGTCCAGTTGGGAAAACCGACAAGAATTCCATTATGAGGTTATGCTTTCGTTCCCCCCCCCCCTTTTTTTTTAACTGATCAGTAATGGTTTTATGAACAGTATCCCCGCACTGCTTCATTGCTCTTCAGATAACCGTACATCAACAATATTTATATAAACACCACAAAGTGACTTAATTAGTTTATCAAGCAAGGTTCTCACACATCACTGCCTGGCTTAAAGCACCACGCCTGTGTTAGCGTGACGCACCTCGCAGTCTGTCATGAGCGCTGATAACCGTTACTGGCGATTTTCACTCATTAAGGGATTAGAAGTCGCAGACCCACTTTAATATAATTGGCCTGGTACAGAGAAGCGCTTTGGGCCATCTGAATCTGGCTTACAAGACTTTGCTTCTTAAATAAACAATGGCGGCTGTACGGTGTATAGAGGCAGTCTGTAAACAGGACTCTCCTACTGCGGAGCTCTCTGCGTTTGATTAAAGGATAACCGAACTGACGTGTGCCATGATGAGCACACAAATAACTATCCTGTGTTCCTTTTTTTCTTTCTCTGTCTGAAAGAGTTAAATATCAGGTATGTAAGTGGCTGACTCAGTCCTGACTGAAAATGGCTTCTGAGAGCAAGAAAGAGGTAAAAACTAGAATTTCTTATCAGTGAGGGTCACACTGTAGTCACTTTCTGTCTGAGTCAGCAACTTACATACCTGATATTTAACTCTTTCAGGCAGAGAAAGAGAAAAAAAGGAACACAGCCTAGTTATTTGTGCTAGGCACTGTACATACACATGTCTATCTCATCAGGTCACATGTCACCTCGGGTATCCTTTAAAGGTGTCTGCCTGATATGATACATTTACACAACCACCTGATCATTTAAAGCAGAACTGAAAATAACAAAAAACACAGAGTTTCACTTACCAGAGGCTTCTGCCAGCCCCTTGCAGCCGTTCTGTCCCACGCCGGTCCTCCACAATCCTCCGTTCTCCCGCCCGCCGCCAGCTAGTTTAGCTTCGGTCAACTTGTAAGTCGATGGGCAACTGCGCCTGCGCAGCCCTGCCACGCGTAGCCTTCTTCATGTTCCAGTCCAAAATATCGTCCTGCGCGCAAAAAATAGTAACATTTTCAATACATACATGTAAGATGTCCAAGAGTAAAAGGCACAGTGGCCCATATGCAATTCACTTTTTCTCCCGGGTTTTCTCATAGGTGATATTTTCACAACTGGTCATAAAATGCTTTTTAAACCACCAGCAAGCAAAAAAAAAAAAAAAAAAAAAAAAACAACAACCACAAAATAAATTTGATAGTACTTTTTTCACCAACTTTTGGGTAGTTTTTCAATTGTAAAATGCTGAAAAGTTAGTTTAAAAAGAAGATGAAAGCTATATCCTAAAAAAAAAGTGAATTGCATATGGGCCCAGGCAAGTTTTCTCCTTGGTGATATTTTCCCAACTTGTCAATAACATGTCTTTTAACCTCCCTGGCGGTTAATTTTTTTTTTTTGCCAAATTGGCAAAAATCCTTTTTTTTTAAATTTTTTTTTTTTGTTTCATGTAAAGCTACCAGAGTGGTAGCTACATGAAACACCACTAGAGGGCGCATGTGTCCCTCTAGTGCGATTGTCGCCGGCATCTATAGCAAACAGGGGAACGCGTATATAACGCGTTCCCCTGTTTGGCTTCTCCTGTCGCCATGGCGACGATCGGGATGACGCCATGGACGTCAGCCGACGTCCTGACGTCAGACACCTCCGATCCAGCCCATAGCGCTGCCCGGAACTCATTGGTCCGGGCAGCGCAGGGCTCTGGCGGGGGGGGCCCTCTTTCGCCACTGCGTGCGGCCGATCGCCGCAGAGCGGCGGCGATCAAGCTGTGCGCGCGGCTAGCAAAGTGCTGGCTGCGCGCACAGCAATTTACAGTATAAAAATCGCCCCACCAGGGGCTGAGATCTCCCCCTGCGCGGCATAGCCCGAGCTCAGCTTTTTTTCGCCTTCAGGACCAGAGCAATTTCATTCGCCAATAACTTTATTGCTACTCATCACACTGACATGATCTATATATTATGTAAGCATTCCCCGATCACAGAGGGACAGGACAGCAGTGATTGCAGACAGCAGAAGTGCGGCGATCGTGGCGGCGACGGTAAACAAACATACTGCAGACGCTTATCTACTGCAGGGGCGTAGATAAGTGTCTGCAGAATCCGGAAGTGGTTAAATCCCCAGCAAGTCATGAAATCCTTAATAGTTTTAAAAAATACTTTTCACCTACTTTTTGGTACTTTCTCAATTATCTCGAATTATTTCTCAAATTATCCTAAATGGAAGGTGAAAAATTATCACCAAGGAGAAAAAGTAAATTGCATATGGGCCCCTGATCTTTATTCATTTCACACACCTAAGTTTTCTCCTAGGAGATAATTTTTCATCTTCTGTTTAAAATAATTTTTTAGCATCCTGCAAATGAAAAAGTAGGCGAAAAAGTACTGTAAAAATTATTCAGAGTATTTTCTTGCTTGCTGGTGGTTTAAAAGGCGTTTTATTGACAAGTTTTGACATCATCACCTAGGAGAAAACTCAGGAAAAAAAGTGAATTACAATAAGAGCCTATGGGCCAATATGCAATTCACTTTTTCTCCTTAGTTTTCTCCAAGTTGATATTTTCATACCTTGTCAATAAAATGCATTCTAAACCCCCAGCAAGTAAGAAAATAATCAGAATAATTCTGACAGTACTTTTTCTACTACGTTTGGTACTTTTTCAGTTGTCAAGTGCTGAAAAATTATTTTAAAGAGACTCTGAAGTCTCCTGAAAATGAGGTTTTTATTTTAAAAACCTCATTAAAGCCAGTGGTTACCTATTTAAAAATCAAAAAGTCAGATACTCACCTAAGGAGAGGGAAGGCTCGGTCCTAATGAGCCTTCCCTCTCCTCTCCCGGTGCCCTCCGTGCTGCGCTGTCTCCCCCGTTTGCGTCCGCTGCCGCAAGGACTTCGGAGGTCTTCGGGAGCACTCGGGCTTCCGAAGACGGGCCGCTCCATACTACGTACGCGCGATTGCGTCATAGAGGGCGCTCGCGCATGCGTAGTATGGAGCGGCCCGTCTTCGGGAGCCCGAGTGCTCCCGAAAGCTCCCTTCGGCATGCGGAAGTGGCAGTATTTGACCGAACTGGTCGAATACTGCCACGGGGGATCCTGCGCGGGACCGGGCACCGGGAGAGGAGAGGGAAGGCTCATTAGGACCGAGCCTTCACTCTCCTTAGGTGAGCATCTGACTTTTTGATTTTTATAATGGTAAACACTCACTTTAACATTATTGTCCCTTTTAAATCGCTGCAGAACCGCGGCTGAAAACCCCCTCAATCACCCCAAACTCACGGGGGTACACGGCAGGCAAAATCCACAACTTTCTTGGTCGTGGATTTTGCTGCCGCCTCTATGCGCGTCAATCAGCGCATATCTCTGTTCTTCCCCCGCTCCTCTCAGTGAAGGAAGACTGAGAGGGGCAGGGGAGAGGCGGCGATCCGGGCTGATTGACGCCCATAGAGGCAGAGCTGCGCTATGTGGAAGGAGCCCGCGATATACCCCGTGAGTTTGGGGTGATTGAGGGGGTTTTCAGCCGCGGTTTTGCGGCGTTTTAAGAGGGACAATAATGGTAATGAGGTTTTTAAAATAAAAACCTCATGAGACTTCAGAGTCTCTTTAAAGCAAGATGAAAAATTATCACCTGGGAGAAAACAAAGGAGAAAAAGAGAGTTACGTATGGGCCTATGGCCCATTTACAATTATCTTTTTCTATGTGATATTTCCAAACTGTCAATGAAATGCTTGTTCAACCACCTGCAAACAAGTAAATACTCAAAATAATTTTGATAGAACTTTTTCACCTACTTTTTGACACTTTTGCAGTTGCAAAGGGCTGAAATGGTATTTTAACGAGAAAATAAAAAAATCTCTTATGTGAAAATTCAGGAGAAAAACTGAATTGCGTATGGCCCTATGAATTACTTTTTTTTCCTCTGTTGTTGTCACTTACAGTAAGCAGTTAAAATCTGACAGGTTTTGGACTAGTCCATCTCCTCATTATATCCTTCAATCTTTACAAAAGCATTCATTTAAAAGGATCTATACAAAGGTATTGGCCAACCTCCTTAGTCATCTGCACACCGTTTTGGGAGTTGGACTGAGCAACTGTGTTTCAAGCTTTTGTAAATTTAAGAAAACCCAAAGAATTCCTCCATGAGGAGGTAGACTAGTCCAAAATCTGTCAGATTTTTACTGCTTACTGTAAGCGATAGGGACATAGGAGAAAGGTAATTTATAGTGAATTGTACTTTGGGAGAAATCTACATTTTATATGCATGCATTTTAAATTTTACAGTTTTTCGCGATCGTAGTCCTTTAATTTTTGCCGCGAGTGTTGATGCATAAAAAGGTAAATGAACGTTCCTTCTCCCTGTACCTGACTGTGCTGATGGTGTCCTTGCTCAGATTTAATCCAGGAATACAGAGTTTGTATGTTCTCCCTGTGTTTGCATTGGTTTTCTCACACCCCACAAACACACAGATAGGCTAATTGCCTTGTCCAATACAAAAAAAAAAAAAAAAAAAAAAAAAAAAGGCCTTAGACCGCAATAGGAACATAAAGGTCCATACCCACCGCAAGATTTTGTATGCGATTTTGACAGACAAACTTTCGTTTCAGCCAACATCGTGTAGCTATCGGCAAATGAAAGACCATCGGAGTTTCACATCCGGAACGATTGTTCAATGATGTCTATGTGTACAGATCATTAAACGACATTTCCAATAACATATACAGCACTTACCCCACCATTTAACCAACCAATCGTTAGCGTAACATTTGTCAGTGTGATCACGTCATTTGCATCACATCGCTTTAAATCTTAAGCAATAGATAGTGGAATGATCATTTGTGGGTAGGTTTCCACAATACATCACTCTGTGGGTACTTACTTTACCACAATGACTGAATATGTTGGGGATTAGATTGTGACTGAGGGACAGTTAGTGATATGATAAATACACTATGTACAAGTGCAGCGGAAGATGTTGGCGCTATATAAATATGCAATAATAATATTAGTAATAAGGGACCATGCGAATCTGCCCCTGCAATACAAAAAAAAATGATAATAGCACAAGGGGTCCAGCGTTAAAGAACATTTAAAAAAATGTTATACATTAGACTTAAAGGGACAATGTAGGGGGTCAGGGGAAAAGGAGTTGAACTTACCCGGGGCTTCTAATGGTCCCCCGCAGACATCCTGCGCCCGCGCAGCCACTCACCGACTTTAAAGTCTGAAAACCACTGCACCTGCGTTGCTGTGTCCTCGATCCCGCTGATGTCACCAGGAGCGTACTGCGCAGGCCCAGACTATACTGGGCTTGTGTTATACACTTCTGGTGAGATCAGCGGGAGCGAGGACATGGCAACACAGGCGCAGTGGTTTTCAGACTTTAAAGTCTGAAATTCCAGAAGTAAACCGGAGGCGGGGCCGGAGCATCGGTGAGTGGCTGCGCGGGCATAGGATGTCTGCGGGGTACCATTAGAAGCCCCGGGTAACTTCAACTTATTTTCCCCTGACCCCCCTACAGTATTCCTTTTCAAGGCAGAAGTTCAACAATATGAAATATTATTATAATAAGAAACATCTAAAATGTTGTCTATTTCTAATCTTTTCAGCTCCACTTGACAAGTTTTTAGTTTATTGTAGAGCCATAAATCATTAAACAAATTCACAGTAAACCTCCCCCCCCCCCAAAAAAACCCCCTCCCCCCCCCAAAAAAAAACAAAAAAAAACAAAAACAGGACTTAAAGTGAACCTGTACCGAGTAAAATTATTTAAAATAAACACATGATGTACCGGCAAATGAATAATCCATATAACTACTTCGCGGTCAGTTCCTCTCAGAAGCTCACCATTTTCTTCTTACAACAATTCCTTCAAGCGCCGACAAGATTTTGTCAGAACTGAAATACTGTATATCAGTTGCTGTCAGTTATAACTGAAAGGACAACTGATGTGCACAGTAACGTCCATGTTTCCTTATGGCTCAACTGGGCCATATTACAGTTTAAAGAGGAACTCCAGTAAAAATGTAACAAAAAAGTGCTTCATTTTTACAATCATTATGTATAAATGATTTAGTCAGTGTTTGCCCTTTGTAAAATCTTTTAAATCCCTGATTTACATTCTAACATTTATTACATGGTGACATTTTTTACTTTTGGCAGGTAATGTAGCTGCTCCTTTTTTTGGCAGTTGGAAACAGCTGTAAACAGCTATTTCCCACAATGCAGCAAGGTTCACAGACAGGAAACTGCCAGGAGTACGTACTTTTCTTGTGGGAGGGGTTTCTTGTGGGAAGAGTTTCCTCACAATATCAGTCATACAGCGCCCCCGATGGTCTGTTTGTGAAAAGGAATAGATTTCTCATGTAAAAGGGGGTATCAGCTACTGACTGGGATGAACTTAAATTCTTGGTCGGAGTTTCTCTTTAACAGTGTGCTGACCAGGAAGCTGTTATGGGGAGGAAGGTGAATTCAAAATGGAGGATGGAGAATTCCATCAATCACAGTGGACAAACAGAAAGTAGAGAGAGATTGATGAGTAGACTACACGAGAGGTAAGTATAGGGGAGAATGTCATTAAAATACATCTTTCTTATATCCTGGATATGAAGTTTAGTGGCCCTTTAACTATGTAAATGATGTCATCTTGTCCTCTAAAAGCTGCCCCCACCCTCATCTTTAAATGCAATTCGAGGACTTGCAGGACGTATTAGGATGACATCCAGTCCCAACATTAACCTTTCTCGAGCAGATAATAAGCTTTGAACATGAAAGGGCCTCAGCAACTTAATGCATGTCAAGCTGTCAGTCACACACGGCAAAATATTTCAAAACATCCACATGAAAGAGCAGCAGCTGTCACATCCATGTTTGTGGCTTCTCCGCGTTCTCGTTCGCTCCACTCTGTCCTTAACCCCTTAATCTTCCAAAACCCCCTAATTAAGCGTGCCGGCAATCGCTCGACACATCGTTAAACGCCAGGTAGCCGGCTTGTACTGTACACTGTTTTTTTCCGACGATACTTAGGCATGATTAAGGTGCTGTATGAGATTATCCGCATTTTATGGGGAGCCAAGCTGGGCTTTATGAGGCTTTAAAGAGAGAGGTTAGGCAGAGGTGGAATATGGGAAAAAAAACTGCAATATGTTCCGTGGGCTTCACTATTCATAGAATGCAGGTTGGACTCATCCAGTACCTGGCCAAGACTAGCCCTGTATTCACAGATTTAAACAATACTCTCTCTAAGTTGCTTCACATGACACTGGTGACGAGCAAATCGTTATTACAGCGTCTTCATTCACAATGCAGCATTTGCGATCTGCATGCACCATTGTGAAGGGGAGAAGTGACACCGAGCGGTAGCTGGAGAGTGTAGTGTGATCAAGTGTTTTTTTTTAAAGAGAACCAAAGACGAAGCACCCTCATGTATTTTACCATATATATCAATGGGAAGATGACAGTAAACACCTACCCTGCTCTTCTCTGTTTCATTCTTCTCTGCTAAATCTGCCTGTTATCAGCCCTGATAAGAATCCCCGACTGAGCATTCAGTCTAGCTTTGTCCGGAATCATTATAGCCGAGTCAGTCTTCTGTGATGTCTTTTCAAGCCCAAGTCTGCCCCCTTGTGGCTGTGCTTTCCTACTATTTATCCTCGAAGCAGCAAAGCAGAGGCAGGTTGGGGCAGGCTTGGGCTTGAAAATACATCACAGAAGACTGACTCAGCTATAATCATTCCTGGAAAAGCTAGACTGACTGCTCAGTCAGGGATTTTATCAGGGCCGATAACAGGAAGATTTAGCAGAGAAAAATGAAACTGAGAGCAGGGTAGGTGTTTACTGTCATGTTCCCATTGATATATATGGTAAAATTCATGAGGGTGCTTCATCTCTGGTTCGTTCCCTTTAAACAGAGCTGAACCCAGCAATGCCAATACTTGGTCAGAACCTCATAGTAATTGTAAGTTATTTTAAAGGAAAAAAGGGCGCCGGTGGGCAGCTAGTGGACAAAAATGGCACCGCCATAGCCTCTACTGCAATTATCGTTAATGCAGCAAAAAAAAAAAAAAGTAGAAAAAAGGGCACCTGATAAATATCGTAGGAACGTTAAAATTTTTGAAGTATGTTATCGTTTTAAAAGCTTGCAATGTTATAGTTTTTGTCATATTTCATTTGTATGTACAGATTTTACATTCTCAAAGATATTATCTTTTCTATGTGTAAAAGGGTATTTCTACAGGGGGAGTGGTTAGGGTTAGGCACCACCAGGGGTTGGTGGTTATGGTTAGGCACCAATGGGGGGTGGTTAGCGCTAGGCACCACAGGGGGTTGGGTTAGGCACCACCAGGGGAGGGGTTTGTGTGAGAGTAGGGTTGGGTTAAGCTGTATTGTTGAATTATGTTACGATTTTTAACATTAATATATTTTCGTTATCAACTCCCACCTGTTTTAAAAACTGTACATTTATCATTAACCAGTTTCATTAATATTTAATATTATTTTAGAATTCGTTACTCACTGGCGCCATTCCGTTATCTAGCCTGGCCCTTTTTTCCTGGCGCCGTTTCTTCAAGCACACATTTGAAAGGTGATGGGATATGGAGGCTGCCATATATCCTTTTAAACAATGCACTTTACCTGGCTGTTCTGCTTATTATCTGCCTCTAAAGGTGTCCACACACTATACAATTTTTAAAAATATCTGTTCAATTCAAGAATTCCAATCAATTTTTGTGACCGATTGTAACATTTCAAAAATATGACCAATGTACCACACACCTATGTTCAATTTTTCCCCAATGATGATAAAAATGATTGCCAAGGTGTGTATATTAATAAATCGACAAGCTAACTAACACACACTACACAATATTTAGAAAAATTTAAGAAACAATTCCAGAGTTCTGGATCAGATTTCCCGTATTTTTTTTCCTATTTCTATCGATCATTTTATTGTATTGTGTGTGGCCATCTTAATACTCTTAAAGAGACACTGAAGCGAAAAAAAAATTATGATATTATGATTTGTATGTGTAGTACAGCTAAGAAAAAAACATTAAGATCAGATACATCAGTCTAATTGTTTCCAGTACAGGAAGAGTTGAGAAACTCCAGTTGTTATCTCTATGCAAAAAAGCTATTAAGCTCTCCGACTAAGGGCTGGTTCAGACGGACGTCTGGGTGGCGTCGCGTCTGGGGGCGTTGCGGCGGCTGCGTGGTCAGGCTTTCAGTAGCCTTCGGTCGCGTCGTGATGCGGTCGCGTTTTTTTCTTCCCCTAGGGGAACATTAGCCGTCGCGGTTGGCCGCTCCCTGGAAGCAACATGTCGCTTCCAGGGGCAGCTCGAACGCTCGCGAAAATCGGGACCCGAACGCCGCGTTCGGGTAAAAGCGCGCAAAAGCTCGGTGTAAACGCTCCCATTCACTTGAATGGGAGCGTTTACCGCGACGTTCCGAACGCTTGCGGTAAACGCTCCACAAGCGTCCGTCTGAACCAGCCCTAACTTAGTCGTGGAGAGGGCTGTTATCTGACTTTTATTATCTCAACTGTAATTGAATGGTTTACTTTTCCTCTGCTAGAGGAGAGTTCATTACTTCACAGACTGCTCTGAAAGACTCATTTTGAATGCTGAGTGTTGAGTAATCTGCACATATTATAGAGTGATGCAATGTTAGAAAAAACACTATATACCTGAAAATAAAAATATGAGAATATTTTCTTTGCTGCTAATCTTCTAGTAATTATTCATAGTACGCAACCAATTCATTATATCATATATTTTTTTTCGCTTCAGTGTCTCTTTAACCATAGACCCTGAGCAAGCATGCAGATCAGATGTTTCTGATGGAGGCTCGGCAGAATTAGCTGCATGCTTGTTTCTGGTGAGATTCAGACTCCTATTCAGACATTCAGGCTGCCCGACAGCTGGTATTTTTTAAAAGGAAATAAATATGGCAGCCTCCATATACCTCCCAGTTCAGGTGTCCTGCAGCCAGCGGCAGACTGCACATCACTGTTTAGTGAATGCACAGAGGGGATTCGGAATACAGGGAGCACAGCCACGAAAACATATTCAAAAGTTCATGTTGGATCTGTTCAGAGGGTAGAACGTAATAATGGCGCCTATTAAAAAGGGCGTCCCATTCACATCAAAGCAAATATTTTCTGTATTGGCCCAAAATGTATAAAAAGATTACCACGTAAATATACAACTACTATATCGCTGGTTATCTTTCTATTTCATTTCCATAACAGATGTATCGATTACAATAATCCTGTAATAAATAATCGTTTCTAAAACTGTATAGTCGTTTCTAAAACTGTTCCCTATGCATTCTCAGAAAAGAAATAGTTTACATTTGAGCTTTTTGTGTCACAATGAGCAGCTTACGCTATTTCCACCTACAAATTATCGTTTTTCAACACACTTAAACTTATATATAAACAAAGTTTGTTTTTACCATTTGACTCCTCAATTATCTTTTTTATGCTATGTTAAATAATAAAACCATAAAACATTTACTAAGTTATATTACACAAACAAAACAGGGGATTAAGGTTAGGTGCACACCATGGGGTCTTAGGGTTAGGCACCACCAGGGGGGAGTCTTAGTGTTACGCACCACCAGGATGGGGGGGGGGGGGGGGCTTAAGGTTAGGCACCACCAGGCGAAGTAGGGCTTTTTGGCTCCCGCTGCCCACGGGGTATGGCCGCAGTGTGGCTATAGCAGCAATGCTTTAGTCTGCGCCCTGCGCACAGGTAATTCTCAGAGGGAAAATAGTATTTACCCCCCCACATTTTTTTTGCTGCAGCAGGGTGAGCCTTCATTCGGCTCACCCTGCACCAAAAAGCCCTCTGTGTAAGACTGGCATGTATGCCCACCAGGGGGGTCTTATTGTTCAGCACCACTAGGGGGGTTAAGGTTAGGTACCACCAGGGGGTCTTAGGGTTAGGCACTGACAGGGGGGTCTTAGGGTTAGGCAACACCAGGGGGTCTTAGGGTTAGGCACTGACAGGGGGGTCCTAGGGTTAGGCACCACCAGGGGGTCTTAGGGTTAGGCACCGACAGGGGGGTCCTAGGGTTAGGCACCGCCAAGGAGGTGCTAGGGTTAGGCACCACCAGATGGGTCTTAGGGTTAGGCACCACCAGGTGGGGTCCTAGGTTTAGGCACCACCAGGGGGGGTCCTAGGGTTAGGCAGCAAAAGGGGAGGGCTCTGTGTGAGAGTAGAGAGGTTAGGTTATAGTAAAATATCTGATTTTTTTACTATACGAATTAAGCAGTACAATATCAGGTAAACTATATTTTATCACTTTTGCTACTGCTCATTTTACTAAATGTAAAAATAGAGGTTACAGTGGAGGATAAGGATAGTAGAATATCAGTCTTATAAACAATATTTTTGGGACAAGTAAACAAATGCTTTATATAATGGGATTTGTCTGCTGCCGTCGGTGTGACGTGACGCTGCGGCTTCCCCTTGGCGTTGAACTGTGTCGCTCCTGCTGGTAATTCTGTTGATATTTGCCAAGCATGGAAGAGTGTGAAGAGGCGGTTTTGGATTGATCTCCCCCCGATGGGATCTCCCAGTAGGTGAAGGCAGCTTTTCCACCCCGGGGTGACGGGATGTGTGTTCAAAGCGTTCAGGTCTTTTGAAAATGAAGAGGAGGTGATGACAGATGCACAGATAACCAGATCTGGTACAACCAGATTTTATTACTTCTGTGAGAGACGATCGCTGAAGGCTCTGCTCTGACAGCCGCACTCACATTCCTGCCGAACTTAATGATTTTCCTGCAAAGGGGCTCCCTATGTCCTACAGAGTTTACTGTTCCTGTATTATGATATATATGTTTTAAAAAGTTACACAATAATGTAATTAACGCCGCCGGCTATTTATCTGGTACCCCTTATTTGAAAGTAAACCAGTCAATTTGCATTTCAAGTGAATTATATGCAGCTTGAAAACTGGGAAAATCAGAATAGCGGTAGACACACTTCAAGGGCCCATTCACACTGGGGCAATTAGTGGGCGTTTGCCACTAATCGCTGGCGATTGCTAGCGCTTTTACATTTTACACTGGGGGGGGGCAGTGGCGGGGGCTCCGTCGCATGTCACGAAATCGGCCGCCATTGCCGCCGGGCACCCCAATTGAGCATGTCGGCCCTACATCTTGCAGCATTTCCGATCGATACATGCGACTAATTTCGGCCCAAAGTTGGTTGTATCGTCCATTGGGCGTGCTTTTGGCGGCACCGAATAGAATGGTTGATCGGCCACCAAGTTGCCTGATGTATGCCCACCTTAACAGTTAGCCAATGTGAGGTTTGGCTACACAACTCCGCCACTATCTGGAGTTCAGCTACCTAGTAGCCGATTTCCATGCACCACTACTTCCTGTCCTATAGCCGGAGTTCAGTGCTTCCTGCTGTATACAGTTGACACCATAGCCAGCTGTATAATTATATCTATGGGGGCAGGACCAGCACTACCATAGGGGCAACTACCACAGGCCAAATGATGGGCCCTCCCAGGTCACCCCCCCCCCCCCAAAAAAAAAATTGATATGCTGGCCCCCACAAAGCGTTCAGCAAAGTAGCTTAAGCTAAGTTCTGATGGGCAGATCACGGCTGGAAAGATTGGAAATTTCCACCAATAAACGATCATCCCCCAATGCATTTGGCTAAATCTGCAATCGTCGTTTGCAGCTTCGCAAACCTAGATTGCAGCAACACACAAAAGTCAATTAGGATTGGAGCAATCCTCCACGATTTAATCCAACATGGCAATCATTCCAAAGACAAACTATTGCTACAGGTGGGGTGCATCATGAAAAAAATCGGTTAATTAATTTTTGTTAACTACTTAAGCCTATCTGGATGAGTATTCTCATCCTGATAGGCAGCACTAAAGGCAAACTGGACAAGAATTCTCGCACATGCGCTCCGAGTGGCGGTATTTCTGTGTCAGGGGTTGGAGAAGTGAAGCAAGGCTTCCCTGAACCAATCGCAATCAATGGCGTAACAATAGGGCATGCAACCCTTGCCGCCACGGGGGGGGGGGGGGGGGGATCTTGCGGCAGGAGGGATCGCAGCATAAGAGGAGAGCGTGGCCGCAGATGGGTGGGGAGGGGGAACATTCCCCCCCCCCTCCCTCACCTCAGGCTCTCCTCTCAGCGCTCCCCTCCTGCAATCATTGGTGGCAGCGGGCAGGCAGCGGCGGCGGCAGGCTGAACACATAACCTCCTCGCCGGAGGTCTTCCAATCTCTGTGTTCAGCCTGCCGCGCTCTTCTCTTACGCTGCGACCCCTCCTGCCCCACAAAAGTCCCTGAGCGGGCCCTGGGGAGGGGGGGGGGCTGGATTTTGTTTTGCAAGGGGGCCCCAGTATTTCTAGGTATGCCCCTGATCGCAATGCCTGTAATTAATAAATGGACATGACCCAGATCAGGGGCCATGTCCATTCATAATAAAGAAAGTGAATGAATGTAAAAAAAAAAAAATAGAAAAAAAGGAACACTTCTGGTAAACCAGAGGATCCATTTCAAACTCTTATACCTAACCTACAAAGATCTCCACAATCTCTCCCTGGTATATATCCTCACTATAATTTCCAGATACCAACCCAATCGTAATCTCAGATCTGCACATGATCTTCTGTTGTCCTCATCTAGAATTACCTCCTCACATTCACATTTACAAGATTTTGCACGCGCTTTACCTCTCCTCTGGAATGCCCTCCTACAACACCTGTCACTCGCCAACCTTTGTTACCTACCTTTAAACGTTCTGTAAAAACGCACTTGTTCCGACAAGCATATGCGCTATCTTAGGCCACTTCCATTTGTCCTAAGACCAAATTGCACTCCTACTAGGTATCCTAAAACACACTGCCTCTATGTATTTGTTGTATACTACCCCTCCTCTTGTTTACCCCCATCCCCTTTAGAGTGTAAGCTCACAAGGGCAGGGCTCTCTACCCTTTTGTGTCTTGGAAATCATTATACATTTTGTTGATAATGTTACTTTTATCATGGTCATTACCAATTCTGTATTTTGTATTCTGTATTTTGTATTGTTTTTGTATTTTGTCACTTATTATGTAACTTGTATATTGGCGTACACCATTGTCCGTATTATTATGTACACCATGTTCGTGTCTTACTCTGTACAGCGCCACGGAATATGTTGGCGCTTTATAAATCAATATGTGAGGAAAAGCCGAAAAGCCGCCACAAGTGCTCAGAGTGAGGCGGCTGTTTTCGCGTCCAACATGGCGGCACAACGCGAGGAAACCGCAGCATGCTGCATGGGCAGAGCGGTGGAGTCCGCATTGGATGCGGCGGATTGCGCGCATAACAATGCTACTGACATTGTGGTTGGACGCGGGGAAGCCGCCGCTTGCTTGGAGAGCAGCGCGGCGGCTCCCGCGCCCGAATCAGCGGATACATTGCAAAAAATGTCTGGTGTGGCTGGGACTGCTAGTCCACACAGGTTCAGAAGGACGCGCGCGCGCGCGCGCTGAGAGGCAGAGCTTATATGACAGCCAGAGAAGAGTCAGCTGACCAAGCTGGTCAGCTGACATTTTCACCACCTTCCATTGGTCCAGCACTTAGGGGTGGCGCTGGAGAGTGCTATAGTATATATACACTGGATGCTGGTCATTTCTCTGGCGTCTGGCGTTGCGATCACTACTTGGTAGCACTCAGACCTTGTCAGTATCTGTGTTCTAGCTCAGTTTCCAAAGGTGTTGATGATCAAGGAGCTCACACCTTAGCGTTAGGAATATTGTATTGTATTATTTGTTATGACCTTCTGCCTGCCTGACCCTTCTTCTGATTCCTGATTCTGTACCTTGCTATTCTGATATCCTGTTGCCAATCTCTGCTCGTTCCTGGACTCTGTATCTGCCTCCTGATTCTGTACCTTGCCATTCTGATACTCCGTTGCCAAACTCTGCCTGTCTATTGGATTCCGTATCTGTCTCCTGATTCTGTATCTTATCTGTCTGTGTGTTAACGACCTGGCTTGCCCTACCTCGAGAACTGACCTTACTGTTAGAGGCAGTTCCCAGATCTGTTAGTGACACCTCCTCACTGGTGTCACTCTCACTCTGTCCTTCCCACTTCCAGCCTGACTCCTCTCTCGGGAGAGTCCAGGCTAGTGGAAGGAACTTGTCTCTTGTGCAGTACTTATTTATTTATTTATTTATTTGTTGTATTTATAAAGCGCCAACATATTACGCAGCGCTGGACATTAATTTAGGTTACAGACAATATTTAGGGGTGACAAACAGCAAAATGACAATACAGGAATACAAGAAAACCAGATCACACAGCACAGTATGAGTACAAGGTAATGCTTAGTCAGTCACTGGATGGGAGCATGGAGTTAGGCAAGTTAGGTTCACTCAAATGCATAGCATGGGTGCACAGTAATAGAGGTGCATGATCAGGTAGGACACAAAAGGAGTGAGGACCCTGCCCAAAGGCTTACAATCTAGAGGGAGAGGTAGGGACACGAGAGGTAGGGGACCAGAGTTCGGCTGTGGGTTTAGAGCAATTGTGAGGGGTGGTAGGCAAGAGTGAAAAGGTGAGTTTTGAGGGCCTTCTTGAAGGTGTTGAAGGAGGGGGCTGCCCTAATGGGTGGAGGTAGGGAGTTCCATAGTGTCGGAGCGGCTCTTGAGAAGTCTTGGAGGCGTGCATGGGACTGGGTGATGCAGGGAACGGTCAGGCGAAGTTCATTGGAGGAGCGGAGTGAGCGGCTTGGTGTGTATCTCTGAGTAAGATCAGAAATGTAGGTTGGACAGGTTTTGTGGATGGATTTGTAGGTCAGACACAATATCTTGAATCTGATTCTGGACTGGATAGGAAGCCAGTGGAGGGATTCACGGAGGGGAGCCGCCCTGGTGGAGCGATGGGAGGAGTGGATAATTCTGGCAGTACTTGTACTGCCTCGCCCCTGCCCCTCAGGTGCAATACTCAAAGTATTACTGTTACACCAAAACACTCTTATCTCTCAGGTGTCCAGAGGTTAGAATACATATCTGATTATCGGTGATACTGCAGATCATCAATAATCGGGTATATTCTGCATTCTCGGTGATACTGCAGATCACCGGTAATCAGACCCTCTCTGTGTTACACCGATCGTTACACAATAATAATAATAACAACAATAACCAGGAAGTGTTTCTAGCCATCTAGTGGTGAAAAGTTAAATTACACACACCACAGATTTTTTTTTTATTAAAAAAAATATATAAATCCCTTCCAAAGCCCCTCCCCCCACCCCAGTTACCAAGCAAACAGATGAGAAAATAGATAAATAAAAAGTTACCTTAAGGACTGAGCTTTTTTTGTTTTGTTTTGTTAACATGTATGTCATGAGGGTATATTACTGTTGTAGTACATCAGGGCTTACAATTGATGACACACAAAAAAAAACCAAAACAGAAAAAATACACATTTACAAATATATTGTTGCCATACATTGTACTAGGAATGTAATTGAAATGTTGTTATACCCGGGGCTAATAAGCAAATAAAATGGGTGGGTTGTATTTATAGTAGCATTGCTTATTTTAAAACTATATGTGATGAATTGGGAGAAATTATTTTTTTGCCTATAAAATGCATAGAAAATAAAGTAATTACTGAAAACCAGTATCGCCCACAACAAGCTTAATTTGCGTGAAAAAAAAAAATAGAGAGAGCTTATTTACGTGTGATGAGTAGTGATAAAGTTATTAGTGAATGGATGGGCAGAGCGCTGGCAGGGGAAAATTGCTTCTGTTCTGAAGGTGTAAACACCAGCTTGCTGTATTGGTTAAACAATATCACTGAAAAACTGCTAGTCGCAAAAAATCGTGTCGTGGGTATGGTCTTTTTCCTGTCCAGAGGAACCCGCTCCTCTGTCAGACTGAGGCTTTGTGCACTCATGACTTAATTCTCACAGGCAAAAACAAGAATGACCGGCACCGCTGTCTCTTAATTCTCACAGGGGCACCTATCCTCCATGATCTGTAATAATATGCCACTGGCCAGGGAGGAGAGGTACCCTTGTGAAGTCAGGAGGTCCACAAAGCTACAAGATGACAGAGGAGTGGGCCCGCCGGGACAGGTAAGACACTATTTTGGCAAAGACCCTGTGGGGGTCCCGGGGAGCATAGCTAAGTGATGTGTGTGTGTGTGTGTGTGTGTGTGTGTGTGTGTGTGTGTGTGTGTGTGTGTGGGGTTGACTTGAGAGGGCCTGCCAGCCAGCTGGGGGGGGGGGGAGGGGGTATTTGGCATAATTCTTCTTTAGGGAAGGGGGTGGGCTTAGGTCTGCCTGTCGGGATGGGGCACATTGTAAGCAGAACCGCCCCTGTGAAGGGGCACCAATATTACCAATCAGACAACATGCATAGAATTACCTACTTCCTGCTGTAGTACCTGCAACACCACTCCAAACCTCCACAATTTCTCTTTGGCAACCTCTAGCTGCCTGCTCACTGCACCCCCTGCCATCCCCACGTAGTTTATTTATTTTATTTATTTATTGTATTTATAAAGCGCCAACATATTACGCAGCTATGAATTACGTAGTTATGAAGTAGGGATGGTCAATGCTAACATTCCCAAGTTTATGCAAATTTTATACTAATTTTAAGCAAATGTAAGTATCTTGGAAATGGACCAATCAAATGCCAGTGACTAAAGAAATGGTCAATGAGCGGCTCTAAATTTTAAGTGGATGCTAGTTTTAGCTCAGTTTTGTGTAAACTACTGGATTAGATTGGTTGGATCAACTCAAAATCATCAGCATCTTATTGATCATCTCTACTAGAGACTGACAGTAGCGATAGGCTATACACATCTTTAGTTGAAAGAGCCTGCACTCTCCACCCCCTACATGGTCGTGTTACCACAGTGGGGGAGTGGTTCAGACTGACTGGGTGTGAGTAGCCAGAAGTTAGTCCCTGAAGGTGGGATAGAATGATACAGATTTTCTCCATTTAAAATAATGTGTATAAAAAGTTTTGCTTAAGAGGCACTGCACAAGTCCCACTTCGCATAATTACCCAGCAATATGGGGGACACGGCTGGCTACCCTATACTGAGGGGAGGCTGCCCAACACTGGGGGGACCCAGCTGGCTATCTATGCTGAGGGGAAGGGGTGCACTTTGGAACCTCAGCCTCTAGTGCTAGAGAACCTTGTCCCAGCCCCGCCGCAGCAGATGGAGCCCCAGGCCATAGCGATTGGGAGATAGGGGTTTGAATATTACGGTGATCCATCCAAGTTTTCAGAGGGAGTGGGGATGAGGGCATGGTTCCCTGTTACACCCATGCCAAGATCTTATTGCAAACAGTTTTCATATTCTTTGCATTTGTCCCTTTCCCTGGCAGACTAAATTTGGCCCCCAGCTGTGGTGTGGCCCATATCAGGGCTAACTTGAAATCCCTGATGGCAGTTATGTCTCCATAGTGATTGACAGTCTATCCACTGGCTGTATTGGTTGTTAGGGAGTTGCGGCTGCAGTGGGGATCACAGCTGGTCACCAGGGCTGTGGAGTCATCAGACAAAATCATCAGACTCCGACTCCACAGTTTATGAAAGCACAGACCATGACTCCAGGTACCCAAAATTGCTCTGACTCCGACTCCTCGACTCAACAACCCTGTTGGTCCCACACAACTGCAGGATGCTGGAGGTGTGGAGGTGACCAGATGTGACCCACAACTATGAGAAGCTTACAAGGTTATATGCCAAGAAAACCCCACAATTTTGCGCATTGTCATACACACTTTCTACGAAAAACGATTATTAAAATCAAAGTTGGACTTGGTCTTTAACCACTTGCCGACCGCGCACTCATAACGCGCGTCGGCAAAGTGGTAGCTGCAGGACCAGCGACGCACATCTGCGTCGCCGGCTGCAGGCTAATTAATCAGGAAACAGCCGCTCGCGCGAGCGGCTGCTTCCTGTCAAATCACGGCGGGGGGCTCCGTGAATAGCCTGCGGGCTGCCGATCGCAGCTCGCTGGCTAAATGTAAACACAAGCGGAAATAATACGCTTTGTTTACATTTTTACAACGCTGCTAACAGTAGCAGCGTTGTACTAGATCAGCGATCCCCGGCCAATCAGCGGCCGGGGATCGCTGTCGCATGACAGGCAGGAGCCTGTTAGAGGCTGCACAGGACAGATCCGTTCCTGTGCAGCCTCCGATGTCCGGGGCAGGGAGGGAGAGGGGGAATCCTGCCGTGGAGGGGGCTTTGAGGTTCCCCCTCCCCCGCCACCCACACACATGCAGGAGCGATCAGACCCCCCCCAGCACATCATCCCCCTAGTGGGGAAAAAAGGGGGCGATCTGGTCGCTCTGCCTGGTGTTTGATCTGTGCTGGGGGCTGTAGAGCCCACCCAGCACAGATCTTCGAAATCAGCGCTGGTCCTTAAGGGGGGGTAAAGGCTAGGTCATCAAGTGGTTAATGTTCCACTTTACAAATATACAGTGCCTTTAGCTCAGCATTCATATAGAGCCTTCACTTTGCATTGCATGCTGGGTTCTAAGTTCCACAACTCCTGCAAGTGTGAAGGTATCTCCTCTAACATGGAGGTAAATGGCATGGAGGTCCCTTTGATTTACTTGGTTGGGAGGGAGGACTAAATAGTCTCAACATTGCACCTGAGCCACCACCAGTCTGCTGCTCCCTTCCTCAGGCAGAACTGTGACATCCAGAGGGGGCAGAGGTCAGACGAAGTGGCACAGATGTGATATCACCTGGGGTGGGGTGAGCATTGAGAACAAAGCTATCGGCCATTGCTCAGCCAAGTTGATCCGCCTGGCAGTGGCAAATCACTGGTCGGTTAGGGTGGTGGGTTGCTGTACACATGCCAGATTATTGGTAGAGATGGCCCGAATGGTTCGCTGGCGAATGGTCCCAGGTGAACTTCCGGGGTTCGCAATGGCGGAGAACCGCAAACTTTACCGGAAGTTCGATTCGCCCCCATAGTGCACCATTAGGGTAAACTTTGACCCTCTACATCACAGTCAGCAGGCACATTGTAGCCAATCAGGCTGCACTCCCTCCTGGAGCATCACCCCCCCCCCCCCTTTATAAAAGGCAGGCAGCACCGTCCATTTTAATCACTCTTGTGCCTGCAGTAAATAGAGAGGGGACAGCTGCTGCAGACTCTCATAGGGAAAGATTAGTTAGGCTTTTGTAGGGTTCTCAGCTTGCTCCTTGCTGATTCTTTTTGCTAAAATAGCACCCCACAACAGCTCTTTTGAGAGCTAATCCTGTTCTTGTGATCTATTATTTTTCTGTGTCCTTACTGACACTTGTGTTGCATAAACAGCCTTGATAATTCATACTGTGTGTGTGCGCCACTGCCAGGCCCAGCACATTCAGTGACTACCTGTGTATGACAGGTGCACATTGTAACACCCATTACTGCATATACCTACCTACCTATTCACAGTGTACCCACCTACCTATGCGAGCTGAGCGCACACAGTGTCACTGTGCTTGTCCGCTATCTGTCTCTGTGTGACAGGTGCACATTGTCATACCCACTGCATATACCTACCTGTTGTTCACTGTGCACTCACCCACCTACGTGAGTGCACGCAGTGTCACTGTGCCTGTCCAGTACCTGTCTGTGTGTGACAGGTGCACATTGTAATACCCATCACTGCATATACCTACTACTACCTGTTGTTCACTTAAGTGCACCCACCCACCTACGTGAGTGCATGCAGTGTGATATACCACTCCATGCATACCTGTTAACTGCACCTGTGTGACTGCACATTGTATTACTGCATTATATATATATATATATATATACATATATATATATATATATATATATATATATATATATATATATATATATATATATATATATACATATACACAATAATATACATTCAGGCATAGTACATAACGTAGCAGGCAATTGGAACGTCATACAAGCCAGGATCAGATACCAGGAAGTCAAGCAAATACAATCTATAAACCAAAGAAGAAAGCAAACAGTAATCAGGAAAACATACAAACAGGTACAGGTAACAGGAATCGAGAATCAGGTAACAAGTATCAAGGTAACAGGAGCAGTGACCAGAACACAGGCTCTTGGGCTATCCACATCAATGCACTAGCAAAGGAGTTCTTTTGGAGCTGGACTTATATACTCTGCAGGATGGTCATGTGATCTCTTCCAAGGCTGCAGAGACAGTTCTTGAATACAGAGACCTCTGCTGGCGGGCAGAGGAACTTCAAGAAGACTGCAAAATGTTCTTGATGTGAGGGGGGGCATCTGCTGGTGAACAGAGGAAGTCCATGCAACATTTCACAAATGTCACCAGCAGGAACAGATCGTGGCAGAGGTAGAGGCAGACCCAGAGGAAGCCCCCCCGGCAGGTCTGTGCGAGGTCGTGGTGATGTGATTTCGCGCGGCCCTAGATCAAAGTACAGTGCTCAGAAAAAGGCACGTCCCATCAACTGTTTGATGTCAGGATTGTCAGGACGTGGTTGACTATTTAACACAGAACACCTCATCTTCCACAGCCACCAGTACCACATCCACTACATTTGACAGTTCGCAGGAGTTATTTGGTGGGGAAATCACTGATGCACAGCCATTATTCTTACAACCAGATGAGCAAGTTAAGCAAGTTACAGCACCTCATATGTCTGAGTTAGGCGACACTATGGACGTAACGTGTGCGGAGGGGGGTGATGAAGTACCTGCTGTTGGTTCAGTTTTGGAGGTGTCTGAGGTAAGCGAAGCTGGGCAGGAGGATTATGATGACGACGATGATATGGATGCCACGTATGTTCCCAATAGAGGAGATGAACAAGGGGACAGTTCAGAGGGGGAGTCAGAGAGGAGTAGGAGGAGACAAGTTCCCAAAAGAAGCATGGGGAGCTTGTCATCAGAAACAGCTGGTGGCAGTGTCCGGCGCCATGTATCGCCACCTATGTACAGCCAGCCAACATGCCCTTCAACTTCAGCTGCTGATGGCACCATAGGGCCATCACCCCAGGGGGGCTCAGCAGTTTGGAAATTTTTTAATGTGTCTGCCTCAGATCAGAGCAATGCCATCTGTTCTCTCTGCCTCCAAAAATTGAGCCGTGGAAAGGCCAACACTCACGTAGGGACAAGTGCCTTACGAAAACACATGGAGAAAAGGCACAAACTGCAATGGGAAGAGCACCTAAGCAAAAGCAGCACACAAAAGAAAAGCCACCCTCCTTCAGGTGCATCATCTTCAGCCGCTTTCTCTCTTGCACCTTCACAGCCACCCTCCTCCACTCCGCCTCTGACCTTGAACGGTTCCTGCTCCTCTGCCCACAGCAGCCAGGTGTCTGTGAAGGAAATCTTTGAGTGAAAGAAGCAAATTTCTGCCAGTCACCCCCTTGCTTGTCACAGCTGGCTTGGCGGAACTGTTCGTTCGCCAGCTGTTACCATAGCAGCTGGTGGACTCTGAGGCCTTCCGTAAATTTGTGGCCATTGGGATACCGCAGTGAAAGATGCCAGACAGTAATTATTTCTCTAAAAAGGCGATACCCAAACTGTACCGTGAAGTTGAGAGGTAAGTGGTGTCATCTCTGGCACACAGCGTTGGGTCAAGGGTCCACCTGACCACGGATGCCTGGTCTGCCAAGCACAGTCAGGCAGGTACATTACTTATACAGCCCATTGGGTCAACCTGGTGACCGATGGCAAGCAGGTGGCAGGAGGCCTGCCTGCAAGCCATGGAGGTGTCACAAGTTGGTCCGCTGCACAGCCACGTACTCCCTATGTGGCTGTGCAGCGGACCAACTTGTGACACCTCCATGGCTTGCAGGCAGGCCTCCTGCCACCTCCTCTCCTCCTGCTACATCCTCTTCACTGTCGTCGTCCTCCTCCTCCTTCGCTGAGTGTCAGTTCAACTCTACTGGTGCTGCGATCTCCTCTCCAGCTACACAGCCCCAGCTCCCTAGGGCCTAGGACATGTCTAGACATGTCTTGCCTCAAAGCGGAGAGTCACACTGGACCAGCTCCCGTGGCTGCTCTGAACAAACAGGTGGATCAGTGGCTGACCCCACATGAGCTGGAGATCTGCAATGTGGTCTGTGACAACGGCAGCAATATAATTTCCGCGTTGAATTTGGGAAAGCTGACACATGTACCCTGCATGGCAGATGTGCTGAATGTACTCATTCAAAAATTTGTGTCAAAGTACCCATGCTTAGGACACAATCTGGGGAGATGGGGATGTTCTGGCCCAACAACTGGACACTCATGCAAAATGCATGCAGGCACATGCGGCCGTTTGAGGAGGTGACCAACCTGGTGAGTTGCAGTGATGGCACCATTCACGACTTGATCCCGTACGATTACTTCCTGGAGCGTGCCGTGCATAGAGTGGTGGATCAAGCTGTGGAGGAGCGTGAAGAGGAACAGTTACGGGAGGAACAGCTGTGGGAGCAATTTTCAGCAGAACCAGATGTTTCCTCAACACCTGCGGCAGCACAGAGGGGGGAGGAGGAGGAAAAGTTGTGTGGGGAAGAGGAATCAGACTCGGATGATGAGGAAGGTGTTTCTTTGGAGGAGGAGGAGGAGGAGGCGGCGGCGGCAGAAGAACAACCGCAGCAGGCGTCGCAGGGGGCTTGTGCCGGGGCAGTGCTTTTCAGCGCTGCAAGATTTGGGTGCAGCCAGCGCCGCCATAGACTATAATGGGAATTAGTCTATAGGGGCGCTCAGTGGGTAACGTCGGCTCCGTCAGAAGACGGAGCCGAGGTTGCTTAAAAATCACAATAATTCGGCCTCCAGCAATAGCTGGAAGCCAAATTATTTCATTCCCTACCATCCATGGCGGCCTGGAAGGGGAATAGTAATTAAAACGGCCCGGACTTGTGCAGAAGCAGGATCAGCCATATACTGGCTGTATCCTGCGCCCAAGTCTGCCTGCGCCGATTTCAATTGTACTCGCTTGTGCTGTTCAATGTTCCCGTGGTATTGTTCGTGGCTGGGGGGCAGAGGAGGACTTACCTGACGTCACTGAGGAAGAGCAAGAGGAGATGGATAGTACGTCTGCATCCAACTTTGTGAAGATGGCGTCTTTCATGCTGTCCAGCCTGTTGAAGGACCCCCGTATAAAAAAACTCAAGGGGAATGAGCTGTACTGGGTGGTCACGCTACTAGACCCTCGGTATAGGCACAAAGTGGCGGACATGTTACCAACTCACCAGAAGGCAGAAAGGATGCAGCACTTGCAGAACAAGCTGGCAACTATGCTTTACAGTGCATTTAAGGGTGATGTCACAGCACAACGGAATAATGGTACCACTGTCAGTAATCCTTCTCCCAGGTCTACGCAGGCAAGGACAGGACGCTCCAGCGATCTCATGGTGATGTCAGACATGCGGCCATTCTTTAGTCCAACGCCTCGCCTTAGCGCTTCCGGATCCACCCTCCACCAACGTCTGGACCAGCAGGTTGCCGACTACCTGGCCTTAAGTGTGGATGTAGACACTGTGAGCACCGATGAACCCTTGGACTACTGGGTGTGCAGGCTTGACCTGCGGCCAGAGCTGTCCAAATTTGCCATCCAACGTCTGTCTTTCCCTGCCTCAAGCATCCTATCAGAAAGGACCTTCAGCGCAGCTGGAGGCATTGTTGTCACTGAGAAGAGAAGTCGCCTAAGTCACAAAAGTGTTCAGTATCTGACATTTATCAAAATGAATGAGGCATGGATCCCGGAGGCCTACTGCCCGCCCCAAGACTAAGTCAGTTCCCACACACAGCACCTCTGCCCACAGGCCGCTTGACTGCCTTCGCCACCACCACCAACAGGGTCCAGGACTCCAGGTGTATTCCTGAATTTTTACTGTTCTGTCATTTAGCTACCTCAGCCCGGTGACCATATGGGCTTGAAAAACGCCACGGCCTGCACTCTGGCCATGGTGCGCATCAGTCCAGCACGGCCGTCACTACACAAACAGCTGTTTGCGGTGTGTTACACAGTGAGTTTGGTGTGTCAGTGTGAAGCAGTACTCTAATTACACTCCCTGATTGATGTATACACATGCAAGATGTTTTAAAGCACTTTAGGCCTGCAATTTAGCATTCAATGGGATTCCGGCCCTTAAAACACTGCTTTGCATCAAATCCAGATTTTTCCCCGGGACTTTTGGCGTGTATCCCACTCCGCCATGCCCCCTCCAGGTGTTAGACCCCTTGAAACATCTTTTCCATCACTTTTGTGGCCAGCATAAGTGTTTCTAGTTTTCAAAGTTCACCTCCCCATTGAAGTCTATTGCGGTTTGCGAAAGTTTGCGCAAACCGAACTTTTGCGGAAGTTCGTGAACTGAAAATCGGAGGTTCGGGCCATCTCTAATTATTGCCAGAGACGTTCATTATTAGCTGCATCAGCTGACTTTAATCTATAGTGTGTATGGGCCTTAACCGACTTTTGGACTGCTCTTTAGCCACCATATTACCCAATTGTCATCAGGGATAAGGAAAACTGTGGGGTATCCCTGGCTACCGGTGAAGACTGGTTGGCCAGATAAAGTCTCCACCAACAAGGTCTACTTATTTTGCTGTAAAGAAAAATGTGAGAGGGTTGCCCACAGATCCCGGTGGGGGGCTGCAGCTGTGTTCAGAGAACTGAGAGAGACACTTTCCTAAGCGCTACTGCAAATCTGATCTTCCCGGCCCTCAGAGGTGACCCCAGCTGACTCAGGAATGGAATCCAGGTGGGCTGCAAAGGCTGGAGAAGAAAACGAGGCCTGGCGTGTCAATTCATCAGCAAATGTGAGGAATCCCAGGCCGTATGTTTCAGGGGTGGGAACTTTTGCCAAGACATGTCTAAATGCTTTACCTTTCAGAAGAGGAGACATTCCTGTAAGACCTGTCTGACCCTCAGCCTGCCTCACTGGCCTTCAAACCTGACAGCTCTCAATATTGCTATTTGTCCTTCTGACCACTAAGCCTTGAGCTTGAATTCCATTACCGTATGAGGCCAATGTCCAGGGCCGGTTTTAGCAACAATGGGGCCCCAGGGCAAAATAAACCTGGGGGGCCCACCAACAGATACCCCGGAACAAAAATCGTAATTAAGGGACCTTTTTTGCAGCTGGTATAGTCAGGGTGTGAAGCCCCAATCGGTCGGAGTTCCACATTCTGGCGATCCCAGCCTGTATGGGGGACAAGGGGTTAGTAAGTTTCAGGAGGCGGGACCTCACAAAAAATTTTTTTTTAATTTCCCACACTCTAAACAAAAAAAAAATAAAAATAAAATAAAAAATTGGGAAAATGGGAAAAAATGCCAGGGATCTTCATACAGCCATATTGCGGCTGTATAGCGATCCCTGGCCAAAGCGCTGCGGCTGCGGAGGGGTTTCTACGAGGTCCATACATACTGCGTATGGACCCCCTGGAAACCCCATCAGAAATTTCATTGCTCTTTCTTTTGATACATGTACAATTACACTACTGTTAGGTTTGCTACTACAAGTGACATTTACCGCATTTAAAAGTATACTTTTTTTCTTCGAAACTTTAAAATTAATTTTCTCAAAAACTATAAGGTCTTTTTGAAAAATGTTTTTTTCCCTCTTATTCCCAATGATCTCCTTAACATATCCTGCAAATTTATAGTTTCTAGCATTTAAGGTGGATTTGCTATTAACCGTTAAAGTCGTCTGGTTTTTAAATGTGTATTTTTTTTCCTTTGAAACTTTAAAATCGATTTTCTCAAAAACTATAAGGTCTTTTTGAAAAACATTTTTTTCCTCTTGTAGCCACTGGGGGCCCCTACAGGCTCTGGGGCCCTAGGGCAATTGCCTCCTTTGCCTTTATGGTAGCGCCGGCCCTGCCAATGTCAATGGCTGCACAGCTGTGGGTGATAGCCCACCAGTCCTAACGACTAAAGGAATAAACACTTGCCTTTCAACATCCCGATACAGGTTGGGGCATCGCCTTTTTTGAGAAATAATTGCGGCCTGGTATCTTCCACTGCGGTGTGTGGCTTTGCTTTTGTGATTTGCTCTTCCTCGGGTGCTCATCCCATTGCAGTTTGTGCTTTGTCATCATGTGCCTTCGTAAGGAAGTTGTCCCTACGCAGGTCTCAGTCTTTCTATGGCTCAATTTTTGGTGGCAGAGAGTACAGATGACATCTCTCTCATCTGAGGCAGACACACAAAAAAAATGTCCTCAGCGCTGAGCCCTGGGATGATGGCACTTTTGTGGCTGCTTACTGAGTGTTAAGTGGGGTGCCAGAATCAGAGCAGGAGGAGGAAGATATGTCACGGTTCCGTGCGGAAGCTGAGAAAGATGAGGTGTTTTGTGTTAAATAGTCAACTACGTCCTGACAATCTTGGGGGTTGATGGCACATGCCTTCTGAAGACTGCACTTTGGCCCAGGGCCGCACGAAATCACGACAGCATGACCTCGAACAGACCTGCCAGGTGGCCTGCCTCTGGCTCTGCCTCTGCCTGTTGTTTTGTCCATATTGGGGGGATGAAGTGAAAGGTATGCACTGACTTGGCTAATACAGTGTGCAGTCACACAGATGCAGTGAAAGGTATGCAGTGATTGCACCTGTGTGACTGCACATTGTTATACCATACTAGTAGTGAAAAGGTATTCAGTGACTGGTATATAAAACAGCATGCGGTTACACAAATGCAGTGAAAGGTATGCAGTGACTGGTATATAAAACAGCATGTGGTCACACAAATGCAGTGAAAGGTATGCAGTGACTGGTATCAGGGCCGACCTTTGCTATGAGCGACCAGTGCGGTCGCTCAGGGCACCATGCTCTCAAGGGCGCATGTGCCCTGTCGCCCCTTGCCGCCCCGCTGTCTCTCCCTGTGTCCTCTCCGTGTATATTTAGAGCAGGACTACAAGAAAATGGCCGCCGATGTCCACAAATGCAGACAAACGGCAGATGTAGCGGAGGCGGGGAGAGAAGAGTGATATCGGCGCTGGAGCTGGATGTCAGGTGAGTCAGTCTGCCACATAAAGGGGGGGGGGGGGTTGCCTGGGGCAAACTACCTACACTGGTGGCAAACTACCTATACTGGGAGCAAACTACCTATACTGGGAGCAAACTACCTATACTGGGAGCAAACTACCTATACTGGGAGCAAACTACCTATACTGGGAGCAAACTACCTATACTGGGAACAAACTACCTATACTGGGAGCAAACTACCTACACTGGGAGCAAACTACCTACACTGGGAGCAAACTACCTACACTGGGAGCAAACTACCTACACTGGGAGCAAACTACCTACACTGGTGGCAAACTACCTACACTGGTGACAAACTACCTACACTGGGGCATACTGGTGGCAAACTACCTACACTGGGGGCATACTGGTGGCAAACTACCTACACTAGTGGAAAACTACCTACACTGGGGGCAAACTACCTACACTGGGAGCAAACTACCCACACTGGGGGCAAACTACCTACACTGGGGGCATACTGGGGTAAACTACCTACACTGGGGGCATACTACCTACACTGGGGGCATACTACCTATACTGGGGCATACTACCTACACTGGGGGCATACTACCTACACTGGGGGCATACTATCTACACTGGGGGCAACCATGCTACTACACTGGGAGAAACTGTACTAGCTACACTGAGGCCAGCTATGCTACCTATATGGGGTAACTATACTACCTACACTGGGGGCAACGATGCTACCTATATGTTGACAACTATGCTACTTATGGGGGGGCAACAAAATCCGGTTTCGCTCAGGGCGCTGTGAAACCTAACCTAAGGCCGGCCCTGACTGGTATTACAATACAATGTGCAGCTGTCACACACACAGGTGCAGTGAAAAGGTAGGCACTGAATGTGCTGGGCCTGGCACAGTATAGCAATTAGCAAGGGCCAGCTGCGACAGACAGGGCTGTATATGCGGTGTCAGTGGGCCACACTAACAAAAAAAAAAAAAAAAAAAAACACATCACGAGAACATTAGCTCTCAAAAGAGCTGTTTTGGGGTGCTTTTTTAGCAACAGATATCAGCAAGGAGCAAGCTAACAGTCTTCCTAACTAACACTTTCCCCATCTCTCCAATGTCTCTGCCTAATTTCTCACTAATGCAGCAGCAGAGAGTGAGAAAATGGCCGATGCTGCTGCCTTTTATAAGGGGGGGGGGGGGAGCTCCAGGAAGGAGTGCAGCCTGATTGGCTGCCATGAGTTTGCTGACTGTGATGTAGAGGGTCAGAGGGTCAAAGTTTAGCTCATTGATGTAGGGGGCGGGACGAACGCGCATAAAGTTTGCATATCGAACGCAAACCTGTGATATTCGCGTGAATAAGTTTGCATGCGAACCGTTCGGGCCATCTCTAGTGGCAGTGCGAATATAAAGATTTTTCCAACATGTCCAATCGACATCATTTTTCTTGATCGAAAATTTTTATTTTGACTTTCATTCGATTCGATCATTTTGGTCGAATAGAATGGAAAATTGAATGTTTTTATTTTACCGTGTATGGGCACCAGTCACACTAGAGCATTTTCCGGCCGATTCCGGCAAAACGCTCAAGCGCTAGCGCTTTTTAAAGTGCTAGTGCAATAATCTCCTATGGGCCTGTTCTCACTTGGGCGATTTGCGTTAATCACCGGCGATTAACGCAAATTGCCAAACACAAACGTGTAGCCTGCACCATTTTAAGGTGATTGCGACAAAAAAATCGTCAAGTGTGAATGGTTTTGGTTTTGCATTTTGCAAGTGTGAATGGGCCCTAAAAGAGATTAACCAAGATTTGGTACTCCCCAGAGATTCATTGAGATTTCTCTAGACTTTCATAGATATTTGGTACTCTACAGGGAGTCACTGATTTTAGGTTCACTACCATGGCAGAGATTTCAGTGATTAACTTGTAGAGAGTCACTGCAATGTGGTACACTAACAATAACAATAACAATAATATTTATATAGCGCTTTTCTCCCTGGGGACTCAAAGCGCTGTGACCCTGCATTATGCAGTCTCAAAGGCTAGGGAAAAGAGGTGAGTTTTTAGCCTTTTTTTAAAGCTGTCCAGAGAAGGAGCCTCTCGTACTGATTGTGGAAGTGAGTTCCATAGAGTAGGGGCTGCATAGGAAAAGGCCCGAGCACCAAATGTTAAGTGTATCCTGGGAATAACCAGCTTCATCTTGTTGGCAGAGCGGAGGATGCGTGGAGGGGCATAACTACAGATATCACTGTGGTACTGTAGAAAAAAAATCACTAAGATTTGGTACGCTACAGTGTGGAGTTTTGATAATCTATGGAGAGTCATTTTGGTACTGTACAGACTTACTGACATGCCTGATTCCAGTGGCGTCTCTATCATAGGGCGCATGGGGGCGTGGCGCACTGGGTGTCAGACACCCAGGGGGGTGTCGCCACGACCCCCCACAGCAGCACAGCAGGAGGGGGAAGCAGGGCTAGAAGGAGGGGCTGTGGAGGCAGCGGTGGGGAGGGGGGACATATCCCCCCCCCTCACCTGGGACCCCTCCTTCTGCCTCTCTCTCCCCCTCCAGAAATTAGCGGCGACAAGTGCGGGGCGGCCGGAGGCGTATGGACAATTACACACCTGATTTCCGCGTTCCAATCGTGGAGCGCAGCGTCATGACGTTACAGGTCTCCGTCTTCAATGCCGCCCACTGTGCTTCCTGATTAGCGGAAGCACAGTGGGCGGCATTGAAGACGGAGACCTGTAACGTCATGACGCTGCGCTCCACGCTTGGAACGCGGAAATCAGGTGAGTAATTGTCCATACGCCTCCGGCCGCCCCGCACTTGTCGCCGCTATTCTGAAGAGGGGAGAGAGAGGCAGAAGGAGAGGTCCCAGGTGAAGGACCCTTACACAGCCCCTCCATCTAGCCCTGCTTCCCACTCCTGGGGCACCTACACTGGGGGCAACTATACTAGCTTACTGGGGGCAACTATACTAGCTTACTGGGGGCAACTATACATATTGGGGGTAACTATACTAGCTTACTGGGGGCAACTATACTAGCCATACTGGGGGCAACTATACTAGCCATACTGGGGGCAACTATACTAGCTTACTGGGGGCAACTATACTAGCTTACTGGGGGCAACTATACTAGCTTACTGGGGGCAACTATACTAACTTACTGGGGGCAACTATACATATTGGGGGTAACTATACTAGCTTACTGGGGGCAACTATACTAGCCATACTGGGGGCAACTATACTAGCCATACTGGGGGCAACTATACTAGCTTACTGGGGGCAACTATACTAGCTTACTGGGGGCAACTATACTAGCTTACTGGGGGCAACTATACTAGCCAGTGTTGCCAACCGTCAGTAAATTTACTGACTGTCAGTAAAAAAGTCAACAAATCTGGGCTGTCAGTAAAGTCCATGAAAAAATGTGTGGTGTCAGTAAAAAAAACACCTCTCTCCCAGAAGATCCCAGCACTTACCGCTTATCAGTTCACGTATCACTCTGGAATGTACACTGCTCTAGCTAAAGGTGGCCATACATCTGTAGACTTGGCGGCTGATCAACCATCAGATAAGACAATTATTATTGATATTATAAAAATCGGTGCCACCAAGAGCATGCCTAGTTGACAATCAATCCAATTTCAGGCCGAAATTGGTTGCATGTATCGATCGGATGTATCGGACATGCTGGAAAATCTCAGGTTGGCATGCTCAATCAGGCGTGCAGTGGTAAGGGCTGCGATAATTGAGAACAAATGTGAAGGAAACCCCCAGTTGCATCCCCCAAATGTAAATATATCAAAGTCCCCAACCCCCCCCCCCCCTTCCTCCAGATGCCGTGTTGTAATACTTCACCTGTCCGATGTCTGCCACTGCACTCTTCTTCCTCATTCGTACCCCACGTGGTTGCCGGTGTATTGCACGTAGGGTGCATGTGTGATATCTTTCATTTCATTGCAATAATAGTAGATGCCAGTAAAAAAAGTGTTCTGTCAGTAAATTTTTTGTGCTTCGTCAGTAAAAATGTATTTCTGAGGTTGGCAACACTGATACTAGCCATACTGGGGGCAACTATACATATTGGGGGCAACTATACTAGCTTACTGGGGGCAACTATACATATTGGGGGCAACTATACTAGCTTACTGGGGGCAACTATACATATTGGGGGCAACTATACTAGCTTACTGGGGGCAACTATACATATTGGGGGCAACTATACTAGCTTACTGGGGGCAACTATACTAGCCATACTGGGGGCAACTATACTAGCCATACTCGGGGCAACTATACTAGCCATACTGGGGGCAACTATACTAGCCATACTGGGGGCAACTATACTAGCTATACTGGGGACAACTATACTAGCTATACTGGGGGCAACTATAATTACTGGGGGCAACTATATTAGCTATACTGGGGGCAACTAAACTATACTAGCTATACTGGGGGCAACTAAACTATACTAGCTATACTGGCGGGGGCAACTATACTAGCTATACTGGGGCAACTATACTAGCTATACTGGGGGCAACTATACTAGCTATACTGGGGGCAACTATACTAGCTATACTGGGGCAACTAAACTAACTATACTGGGGGCAACTAAACTAGCTATACTGGGGGCAACTAGTTTCACTGGGGGCAACTATGCTAGCTTCACTGGGGGCAGCTATACTGGGGGAAACTGTACTAGCTATACTGGGGGCAACTATACTAGCTATACTGGGGCAACTATACTAGCTAATACTTTAAATTACCGTTAGCTCCGCCCTCATCTGGTCATGACCACGTCCATTTTTGGCCGCAAAGCACGCCGCAGGTTGTGGCCACGCCCATTTTTTTAGGGAGGTTGGTGTCTTAATACCCAGCACCGGGTGCCAAATGCCCTAGGCACGCCACTGCCTGATTCTATTTGCAATGTGGCCCCTGGGAAAACCTTAACCCCCCCAATTGAACTGACCTACCCAAGCGGCATTAGGGGACCGTTTTTGCTGTTAAATTCCCTCACCAACCCCAGGGCCCCCTAGCCGGCTGCTGGGCCACCCAGGTCTCCCCCTAACTATATTGTGGGCCTTGGGGCCCCTTTCATGGTTTGGCCAATTAACTTTTATCTGACTCCATGTGGCAGTGAGATAAAATCCCTGGATCAACACTTCTGAGAATTACCTAATACGGTTATTATAGCCTTGGATGCCCTTCAATGCAAGGAAAGCATCCAAACCTATTTTAACTGCAGGTACAACATTTACTATAACTACTTCCAGTGGTAAAATACTCAAAATACTCCATATTTTAATCACTCTACTGTAAAAAAAACCTTCCTAAATAGTTGGCAAAACCTTCTTTCTTCCTCCATATGTAGATCATGCAACCTTGTCTTGTGTACAAACCTGGGGGAACATGCTCATCTGTCAAGCTTATGTTTCAATCTCAGATGCTTTATAGGTTATTACATGTTCAAGCTAAGTAATGGGATCTTAAGGAACCAGATACTTACCTATGGAAAGGGTCCTATAGAGCCTTCCAGCTCCTCTCCCGATGCGCTCGTTAAGGCGGCAGCTCCTCCGTTGATTTCCACTGCCGTGGGGGACTTTGAAAGTCTTTGGGAGCCCAGCCCTCCCGAAGACAGGCGGCTCCAAACTGCGCATGCATGTGTGCACAAGAGAGGGTTCTCACGCATGCACAGTATGGAGCGGCCCATTATCGGGAGCACTCAGGCTCCCAAAGACTCCCTGTGACGGCAGAGGGAGCAGTATTTGACCAAATTGGTTGTATGCTGCTACGGGGGAAGCCAGTGCTAAAACAGGGACCAGGAGAGGAGCAGGAAGGCTCTATAGGACCCATAGCCTTCCCTCTCCTTAGATAAGAATCTGGCTTTAAAAATAAATAAATAAAAAGTCAGTTCCCATTCACTTTAATAACCTCTTAGCCGTCTTTTATCCAAGCTAAATAAGCCCAGTTTGTCCAACGTTTCTTGGTAAGCGAGATCTTCTATCCCTCTAATTTAGTTGCCCTTCTCTATTCTAATATGCTAATGTCCTTCCTATAGTGTGATGCCCAAAACTGTATCTCATACTCCAGATGTGGCCTTACAAAGGATTTATACAGAGGGAGGGGTATGTTAGCACATTGTGATTTTATTCCCCTTTTTATGTATCCCAGAATTGTAATTGCTTCAGCTGCTGCTGCTTGGCATTGAATACGGTTGCTGAATTTGCTATCAGCCAGTATTCCCAAGTTCTTCTCCAAGTCTGATGTGCCCAGCTGTGTGCCATTTGTCTTATGTTGCTCAAACATTGGCACCTCCAAGTTGCATGACTTCACATTTATCTATTTCATCTGCCATGTGTCTGCCCATATGGCCATTCTGTCTAGATCCTTTTGGACATTTGTGTAAAAATAAAAAAAAATCGAACTCTGGACAATATTTTAAGAAAACCTGTGTTGAAAAAATGGCCCATGGGGAGTACTTACCTCGGGAAGGGGAAGGCTCTTGATCCGATTGAGGCTTCCCCTGTCCTCCTCCGTCCCACAGTGGTCTTGCTGGGCTGCTCCGAACGCAGTGGGATTCGCTCTACCAAGCAGATACTGTGCAGTAGAGCAGACCCGACTAGGATCGGCTATTTCCACCTGATCCCGAGACGAGAGCCGCTACTGCGCCTGCGCGGGAGCCGGAAAGTAAATATTGTAGGCACTACTGCACCACAGCCTGCGAAATTGCTGGCTGTGGCTTTGGAAGGGCCCAGCGAGACCACCGTGGGACGGAGGAGGACCGGGGAAGCCTCAGTCGGTTCCAGAGGCTTCCCCCTGCCGAGGTAAGAACCCCCAGCGCACCTTTTTTTCAATACAGAATCTCTTTAACCTATTTTGGTTCCTGGACGTAGAAACTACGTCTAGGAACCATGTGCGCTCCCGCGGCCAATCACGCGCGCTCCCGGCTGCAGATCGTTAACTCAGAAATCAGTGAATCGGGCCATGGTGCCTGATCGCTGATTCCTCTCCCCCGCAGAAAAAGCGACAGCTTCTCTCGGAAGCTTTGCTTTTTCTGGCCGTTGCGTCCCCCATACGTCTCTCTAAGCGTATGTTACGCTTAGAGTGACGTCATGTAAACAAACTCATGGCCGCCATCTTGTGGCCAAAAAGTAAAACTACTACTAAAAGTAAAAAAAATAAAACTCAACACACATTTACATTATAAAACTACTGTTTACATCCCACACTCCCAAAAATACCCAAATAAAATGTTTAATATAAAAAAACAAAAAACCTTACAATAAAAAAAAAAACCAACATGTAAATATTTACCTAAGGGTCTAAACTTTTTAAATATCAATGTAAAGATGAAATATTTCAATTTTTTTTATTTTAAACTTGTAAATAGTGATAGACGCAAAACTGAAAAAATGCACCTTTATTTCTAAATAAAATATTGTCGCCATACATTGTGATAGGGACATAATTTTAACGGTGTAATAACCGGGACTTATGAGTTTTAATTATGGAGGCATGTATTATTTTAAAACTATAATGGCTGAAAACTGAGAAATAATGAATTTTTTCCATTTTTTTTCTTATTCTTCCTGTTAAAATGCAACTTACAGTAAAGTGGCTCTTAGCAAAATGTACCCCCCAAAGAAAGTCTAATTGGTGGCGGAAAAAACAAGATATGGATCAGTTCATTGTGATAAGTAGTGATAAAGTTATAGGCTAATGAATGGAAGGTGAACATTGCTCAAGTGAAAATGACGGAATGCGAATGGGTTAAAGAGGATATGTAAGAAAAAAAAGTGCCCCTATGCAGTAATTGCCTCAGGAGGGGGAAGCCTAACGAGGCAAGTACCCTATAAGGGCACTTTTTTTTTTTCTTACAGGTCCTCTTTAAATCCTCTTTAAATTGAAAAGAGTTTGCAAATTGATCAGCACCATTCTATGTCTACAAAAATATTAAACCACTGAACTTTTTGCTTGAGGGCTGTCATGTCCTGAACATCTTGTATGTTTTTCAGAGACGAGAACATCTCTTTATCAGGTGCTCTTGACAGGCTGGTCATGCCAGGCATCTCAGGTGACGATGGTATGACATCAAACACCATTCAAGAGAGAATTTTTGCTGTTGTGCTGCTGTCATTGCAGATTGGAACGCGGAGCAGCCAAATGTGTGAAAATCCCGAGAGTCATCCGAGAAGTGACAAGTAGAAATGAGCTCAAAAAAAGAGCCTCCAGCAGCAGATATAAATGTTAATGAAGAAACTTTGTCACAGTCCGATAGGTGACAATAGTCACAAGACAGCCCCCAAGTCACCAACAAGCTGAGTTGCGTGGAAAACCACAGGACAGTCTCACTATGAACAGTGCAGAGGAGGTGCAGGACAGCTGTATTACTTAAAGCGGGGTTGTCAGCCATAAAATCAAATTCCATTTACCCACTGCTCTGTGTTTATTATGCAGTCTACATCCGGACCTGCATTGCAAGCACTCCAATATAATCACAAATGTTTCTGCTGTAATAAATCTTATCTCAGTCAGCCTGGCTCTATTCTGGTACATTCCCGAGGAAAAGGAAGCTTGTTATCTCGCCTCTCACATTCCTGCTCCTTACTGATTGGCTGAGGGCAGTGTGATATGAGGCGTAGAAGAGAAATATACCTCATCCCTCTGCAGAAGCTGCTGATAAACGATCCATGCTGTGCTCACATGTGTTTACAAAGCAAGCTAGATAGTGCAGTTTCTAGAAGAAAAATAAATAGTAAGAGGAAATTACATCAGGATTGGCTTCAGTCAAAGGAAGTAGAGATTAAAAATGCCTCAGGGCCCTTTCACACCGTGGCGGTGCAGCAAATTACCACACTGCTACCGCAGCCTAATGAAAATCTATGGGGGAGTTGCAGTAGGCTGTGCCGGAAGTGCCCAATCTAATGCGCTTCAATACCTACGTTACTGCGCGTCTCCTGTGGTGTCCTGCGGAGATCTGCGTCAGGCTGGAAGTCATGTATGTCTATGGTATGACTGATATTGTGGTGAAACCCCTCCCACAGTGTGATGTCATGACCAAGGTGAAGACAATTTGCGGTCTTTGAACTTGGTTGCTTGGCGGGAAATACTGCTTGCTTGGCCATTGGAACAAGCAGTTATCACCCTCTGTGCATAAAACTCTCAGTAACGAAAATTCTGTACAGATCACCTGACAGGACTAAAGAGGTCACCACCAGTGATACATTGCAGAGTGTATATCAGGGAGAGGAAAGATTTTACAATGGGCACACAATGACTATTGTAAAAAATAAGCCCTGTGCTCACAAAGTCACTGAGCAATGTTCCTGTCACCCCGTTTCGGCCAAGCAACTCTGTGAGTAGATGGCCACTGCGCACCCGCGAGGGAGCCGCACATCCAGAAGAAAAGTGGCACTGCGGGAGACTGGAACATCCTCAGTGACAACACGGACACAGGGCAGCTGCAGGGGGCTGGTAGAAGCCCCAGGTAAGTTAAGCTTTTTCATTTAGTTTAGGTTCCCCTTTAAATAATAAAGATATGAAAAGACCAGCATAATGCCCCCTGCACACTCTATGAGATTGCGATTTTTAATCGTTTTTTACATGCGATTGCGATTTTTAATCGTTACTGCATGCTGCGTTTTTTTCTGTGTTTTCCTGTTGATAGCATTGGGGGAAATTCGGAATCTAAAATCGGAATCAGAATCGGAATCGCAAATCGGATTTGCAGTGTGCAGGGAAGTCTTATTTCTACTTAACCTATTTTGGTTTCTGGACGTAGAAACTACGTCCAGAAACCATGTGCGCTACCGCGCGCCCCCGCGGCCGATCGCGCGCGTGCACGCGCACTCCCGGCCGCGGATTCGGTAGTCAGGGAATCAATGTATCGGACTATGAAGTCCGATCACTGATTCCTCTCCCCCGCTGAAAAAGCGACAGCTTCTCTCGGAAGCTGCGCCTTTTCTGGCCATTCACTTCCTGATGCGCCACTCTAAGCGTATGTTACGCTTAGAGTGATGTCATGTAAACAAACTCATGGCCGCCATCTTGTGGCCAAAAAGTAATACTACACCTGAAAATAAAAATGAATTAAAATCAACACACATTTACATTATAAATCTATTGTTTACCCCCCACCCTCGCAAAACTACCCAAATAAAATGTTTACTATAAATAAAAAAAACCATTACAATAAAAAAAACAAAAAACATGTAAATATTTACCTAAGGGTCTAAACTTTTTAAATATCAATGTAAAGATGAAATATTTCTATATTTTTTTTATTTTAAACTTGTTAATAGTGATGGATGCAAAATGGAAAAAATGCACCTTTATTTCCAAATAAAATATTGTCGCCATACATTGTGATAGGGACATAATTTTAACGGTGTAATAACCGGGACATATGGGCATATACAATACGTGAGTTTTAATTATGGAGGCATGTATTATTTTAAAACTATAATGGCTGAAAACTGAGAAATAATGAATTTTTCCATTTTTTTCTTATTCTTCCTGTTAAAATGCGTTTACAGTAAAGTGGCTCTTAGCAAAATGTACCCCCCAAAGAAAGCCTAATTGGTGGCGGAAAAAACAAGATATAGATCAGTTCATTGTGATAAGTAGTGATAAAGTTATAGGCTAATGAATGGGAGGTGAACATTTCTCTCGTGAAAACCACAGAACCTGAATGGGTTAAGCAGGGTGTAGCAATATGGGGTGCAGAAGTTGCGATAGCACCAGGGCCCTTGGGTCAGAGGGGCCCCGAGAGGCCCTCTCTCAAATCAATGCCAGAATTAGCTCTCTATTGATCCTGTGCTGGTAATGATCAATTCTATAGATGCTTTGAATAGTAGTAGTAATTAACCACCCTGGCGGTTTATTTTTTTGCGGCGCTCGGCCGCGGGTAGGTTTTTTTTACCTATTTTTTTTTTATCTTGCTAGCTAGCTACACGATTCCTCCCTCCCTGCGGCATCCCTCCGATCGTCGCCGGTGATCATACCCAACAGGAAATCCCGCTCTGCACGGGATTTCCTGTTAGGGCTTCCCTCATCGCCATGGCGACGATCGGAATGACGTCATGACAGCAGGGGGAGTCCCGAATTACCCCATAGCGCAGCCTGGCGGTGATTGGCCAGGCTGCGCTGAGGATCTAGGGGGGGGCCCTCTTTCGAGGCGCATAGGGGCGGATCGGCGGCGAGCGGCAGCGATCGAGCTAAACACGCAGCTAGCAAAGTGCTAGCTGCGTGTTTTAAAAAAAAATTGTAAAAAAAGACCCACCAGGGGCTGAGCAATCCACCGCGGCGGTGATGGACGAGCTGAGCTCGTCTATACCGCTAAGGTGGTTTAACTGTCCCCTGCCTCCTTCTTGCACCTCTGACACTGTGTTCTTGGTAGGTTTTGGTGCGCTGATCAATTGTTGTGTATAGAGTGCTTGGAGGGGCCCAGGCCTGGTCCTCCCGTGATGCCAAGCTAGGCAACTTCCTCAGGCAGCAGAAGTCTGGGAACAGCACCAGACAGAAACAGGAAGTGAAGAGAGTACCTGGCCAACCTATACTGCAGGCAACTTTACCTGGCCAACCTATACTGGGGCAACTGTACCTGGCCAACCTATACTGGGGCAACTGTACCTGGTCAACCTAGACTGGGGCAACTGTATCTAGCTACCAACACTGGGGGCACTTATACCTGGCTACCTACCTATACTGAGGTTTTTTTTTTGGGGGGGGGGGGGCTCACCGCAGCTATAACGTGCGGTGCAAATTGCCTCAGGCAACAAAAGTCTAGAACCGGCCCTGGAGGGGTCCAATGTAAAACTTGCACTGGGGCCCAGGGCACCTAGCTACGCCACTGTACCTAGGCCTGAGATCTAGGCGCTGTGTATAAGGAACAGTCAGTTATTTTTACTTTAAAGCAGTTATTTCTATGCAAACTATTTAAATATCACTTGCCATAAATCAGACGACATCGACTCATGCCTGGACAGATTTTTTTACTTCACATTTGTCAGCTTATTTTTTTCTTTTTGTAAGATAAACTTCTGAGGTTTGTCAGCTCCTAGCATTTAATAAATGTTTAGCTAAGTAGCTGGGAGGAGATATACAAAGTTTTGTTCCTTGTAAGTCATTTGTATGTTTTGTTTATTTTTTGTATTTAGTGCAATATATATATATTCATTTACAAATTATTTCGCCAGTGTTTTGTCCTTCCCCCACCCTGATTTACATTCCAAAATGTTTAACAGGTGTCATTTTCATTGCAGACAGGGGCATAACTGTGAAATGTTTTTTTGTTTGTTACTAAGTGAGCAGAAATAAGATCGGGGGTTGATTCACTAAACCGTGCTAATGCATAACGCGATTGCGTTAAATGCATTACGCGCGTCACAATGCGTGTAAAACTTTACGCGTGCTAAAACGTCACAGCGTACGGGAAAAACACACATCACATGGTATAACTCCATTGCGCACGTAGGGGATGCACAGCGCGCTGTATAAATGTACAGTGCGCTACAAATATACTTACTAAGTTTAGCGCGCGCAGACTATTACGTGCACAAAATGCAGTGATGCAAGTATTTCGATTAGTTGGGCTTCCTTAACATTTGTCAGCTGTTTGTGGTCTATAAATGCTTTGCTCATCGGCACCAGCTTCATACTAGTTTGCGACTGGGCAAGTAAGTGTTATTTGTTTGTATGCATCCCTTAACTTTTTCTTTTTTTTTTTTTTTTTTAAGTTAAAGACTCTAACAAAATTTTCAGCCTTATTTCTTCTATTCTATAAGTTCCTATACCTGTTCTAATGTGGTCTGTGTTACTGCAGCCTTTTCTAGTTGCACAGTGGCTGTGTTATCTCTGTTATGTGATCTAATCTTCTCTCTTCTGTCGGCTCTGTCGGCTGAGGCTGCAATGTGTGGAATGTGCTGCACTGCTTGTCATTGGCAAAAGCTATACACACCATCTCTAAGCTCTGTATGAGTCAGAGACTGAGCTACTCTCAAGCCTATCACACTAGTTAGAAGCCATGTCTTTTGTTTGTAAACACTGCCTAAAACTGGCAATTACAAGCCAGGATTGCAGCAGGGAGTGGCAGAAACAGCACAGAGGGGCCCAGGAGAACATAATAAAGAGAATGGTATGCTTTTTATTGTAAGATTTTTAGAGTACAGATTCTCTTTAAGTTGCTGATATGCACAATTTTTTTTTTAACTCCTGAGGGCAATGTAACCTGTGCTTTGTGGTGTTCGCTGTGTAATGTTTGTGTTATGAATGTATCCTGTGAACTTTGCAGCAATGACCATTGTTGGGCCCTTGCGTTAGGTGTTGCGCAAAATAACACGCACGTAAAAAAATAACGAGCGTAAACCTTTTACACGCGCGTTATGAAATAGCACGGTTTAGTGAATCAACCCCCTAGTCTCCCAGAGTGCACTGGGGCAGAAGGCTGTGTGACCTTATAGCCTAGGCTAAGCAACATTAGGAGTGTGGGGTTACATATCAACATTCAGCAATACAGTAGCGTCTCTGTGGTCTGGCACAGGCAGGGATTGCCTGTATGTTCTTTCTGGTTGCTTGAGAATTTAAAGAACCAATGGCCCCAACATAACACTACCCTTCTCCCTCCCCCAGGGGCTGATTTCTGGAAAGGCTACAAAGGCCTTGGGCGGCTGCTGGCCAAGGCGGGAGGTGGAGCATGGAAGATATATGGAGGAGGAGGAGGAAGCTATAAATAGAAAATGAAGGCTCCAAATGGACACAAAACCTAAAACTCATGGGATAGGAGGGGAGACACAAGAAAGCTGGCCCAGGGGCAGAAAAGTATAAATCTGGTCATCCCCCCCCCCCCCCCCCCCAGTCGCCTCCGCTGAGAGCTGAACTGAGAGAATCCAGACCGGTGTCCAGCATGGTCCAGATAAATGTTCTCAGCTCAGCATGGAGAGTATCTCGCCTGCCAGACAACAAGTGCTGCTATTTTCACTCTATGGGAACTCGCAGACCTTCTTCACAAGTGCAAAAGCCACAAGGCGAGAGATTGCTGGGAGTGCGATCTTCCCACAGGGCTCCCCGGAGACAGTCACACGCTTTATGATCCCTGATCATTGTACAACAGCACGTGCAATAGCTCTAGAAAGCATGTCTGTACAGTAGAGTTGAGATAAGTTGTGACATCATGCAGTGGCGTAGCTAGACGGGGCCCCATAGCAAAATTTACTGGGGCCATCATATCTAGCTACACTTCAGCAATGCCACCTGCCCCTACCCTATGGATATGCGTTTATTGGGCAATTTACGTTCTCATGCAATCGACACTGCACATAGTCAGTGAGCACTGAGAAAGTCAGAGGGAGGAGGAACAATTTAAAGTTTAGCCCCCAAAGCAACTGCTATGGTTATTGCTACGTGCCTGACATCACCACTCTCCAGATATGTTATATCTTACAGGAGTGACATCATCACTCTCCAGATATGTTATATCTTACAGGAGTGGCATCACCACTCTCCAGATATGTTATATCTTACAGGAGTGACATCATCACTCTCCAGATATGTTAGATCTTACAGGAGTGACATCACCACTCTCCAGATATGTTATATCTTACAGGAATGACATCATCACTCTCCGGATATGTTCTATCTTACAGGAGTGACATCATCACTCTCCAGATATGTTATATATTACAGGAGTGACATTATCACTCTCCAGAAATGTTATATATTACAGGAGTGACATCATCACTCTCCAGATATGTTATATCTTACAGAAGTGACATCATCACTCTCCAGATATGATACATCATACAGGAGTGACATCACCAATCTCCAGATAGGATAGATTTTACAGGTGTGACATCACCAATCTCCAGATATGTTACATCTTACAGGTGACATCACCACTCCAGATAAGTTATATCTTACAGATGGGACATCACCAATCTCCAGATATGTTATATCATACAGGAGTGACATCACCAATCTCCAGATATGATATATCTTACAGGAGTGACATCACCAATCTCCAGATATGATATATCTTACAGGAGTGACATCACCAATCTCCAGATATGATATATCTTACAGGCATACCTCCCAACTTTTTGAGATGAGAAAAAGGGACACTTAAGCCACGCCCATGCCACACCCCTGATCACAACCCTAGTCACACATCCCATAAAGATTTCATAAGAAAAATATGTTTTATAATTCAAACCACATTGGTCCTTTCTATCCTGGCTCATTTTCCTGCAAATTAACATTTTAAAATTAGTAATATATCAATTTAAATGATGAGAGTAAAGGTTAGAGTCAAACACATTCTTAGTAGCGAAATATATATATTTACATAGAAAGAGGGACAAAGTCCTGAAAGAGGGACAGTCGTGAGCTATGCTTACAGGTGACATCACCACTCTCCAGAAAAGATACTGTATATCATACAGGAGTGACATCACCGATCTCCAGATAAGATATATCATACAGGAGTGACATCACCACTCTCCAGATATGATATACAGTGGCTTGCAAAAGTATTCGGCCCCCTTGAAGTTTTCCACATTTTGTCACATTGCTGCCACAAACATGAATCAATTGTATTGGAATTCCACGTGAAAGACCAATATCATTGTTCCAAACATTTTTTACAAATAAATAACTGCAAAGTGGGGTGTGCGTAATTATTCGGCCCCCTGAGTCAATTCTTTGTAGAACAACGTTTTGCTGCAATTACAGCTGCCAGGTATGCCTCTACCAGCTTTGCACATCTAGAGACTGAAATCCTTGCCCACTCTTCTTTGCAAAACAGCTCCAGCTCAGTCAGATTAGATGGACAGCGTTTGTGAACAGCAGTTTTCAGATCTTGCCACAGATTCTCGATTGGATTTAGATCTGGACTTTGACTGGATCATTCTAACACATGAATATGTTTTGTTTTAAACCATTCCATTGTTGCCCTGGCTTTATGTTTAGGGTCATTGTCCTGCTGGAAGGTGAACCTCCGCCCAAGTCTCAAGTCGTTTGCAGTCTCCAAGAGGTTTTCTTCCAAGTTTGTCCTGTATTTGGCTCCATCCATCTTCCCATCAACTCTGACCGGCTTCCCTGTCCCTGCTGAAGAGAAGCACCCCCAGAGCATGATGCTGCCACCACCATATTTGACAGTGGGGATGGTGTGTTCAGAGTGATGTGCAGTGTTAGTTTTCCGTCACACATAGCGTTTTGCATTTTGGCCAAAAAGTTCCATTTTGGTCTCATCTGACCAGAGCACCTTCTTCCACATGTTTGCTGTGTCCCCCACATGGCTTGTGGCAAACTGCAAATGGGATTTCCTATGCTTTTCTGTTAACCTTCTTGGCGGTAACCCCGAACGTAGTTCGGGGTAAGCCGCCGGAGGGTGCCGCTCAGGCCCTGCTGGGCCGATTTGTTTAATTTTTTTTTTGCTGGACGCAGCTAGCACTTTGCTAGCTGCGCCAGCACCCCGATCGCAGCCGCCGCGCGCCCGATCGCCGCTATACGGTGCGGCGCGCGGCCCCCCCCCCCCCAGACCCCGTGCGCTGCCTGGCCAATCAGTGCCAGGCAGCGCCGAGGGGTGGCCCGGGACTCCCAATGACGACCCGACGTCGGTGACGTCATCCCGCCCGTCGCCATGGCGACTGGGGAAGCCCTCCAGGAAATCCCGTTCTTTGAACGGGATTTCCTGATCGGAGATCGCCGAAGGCGATCGAAGAGGGCGGGGGGATGCCGCTGAGCAGCGGCTATCATGTAGCGAGCCCTGGGCTCGCTACATGATATAGAAAAAAATAAAATAAAAAAAAAACTGCCGCGCTGCCTCCTGGCGTATTTTTTTATACCGCCAGGAGGGTTAATACCTTTCTTCTTGCCACTCTTCCATAAAGGCCAACTTTGTGCAGTGCACGACTAATAGTTGTCCTATGGACAGATTCCCCCACCTGAGCTGTAGATCTCTGCAGCTCATCCAGAGTCACCATGGGCCTCTCGACTTCATTTCTGATCAGCGCTCTTCTTGTTTGGCCTGTGAGTCAGTGGCGTCCCTACCATAGTGCGCAGGGGGGCGGGGCGCACCGGGTGTCAGACACCCAGGGGGGTGTCACCACGACCCCCCACAGCAGCACAGCAGGAGGGAGAAGCAGGGCTAGAAGGAGGGGCAGTGGGGGCAGCAGTGGGGAGGGGGGAAATATCCCCCCCCTCCCTCACCTGGGACCCCTCCTTCTGCCTCTCTCCCCCTCCAGAATAGCGGCGACAAGTGCGGGGCGGCCGGAGGCGTATGAACAATTACTCACCTGATTTCCGCGTTCCAAGCGTGGAGCGCAGCGTCATGACGTCACAGGTCTCTGCCTTCAATGCCGCCCACTGTGCTTCCTGATTAGTGGAAGCACAGTGGGCGGCATTGGAGGCGGAGACCTGTAACGTCATGACGCTGGGAACGCGGGGATTAGGTGAGTAATTGTCTATACGCCTCCGGCCGCCCCGCACTTTGTCGCAGCTATTCTGGAGGGGGAGAGAGAGGCAGAAGGAGGGGTCCCAGGTGAGGGAGGGGGGGGGATATTTCCCCCCTCCCCACCGCTGCCCCCACTGCCCCTTCTTCTAGCGCTGCTTCTCCCCCTCCTGGGCATCTTTACTGGGGGGGGAACTGTACTAGCTATACTGGGGGCAGCTATACTGGGGCAACTATACCAGCTATACTGGGGGCAACTATACCAGCTATACTGGGGGCAGCTATACTAGGGGCAACTAAACTAGCTATACTGCGGGCAACTATACCAGCTATACTGGGGGCAACTAAACTAGCTATACTGAGGGCAACTATACCAGCTATACTGGGGGCAGCTATACTAGGGGCAACTAAACCAGCTATACTGGGGGCAACTATACCAGCTATACTGGGGGCAACTATACTGGGGGCAACTAAACTAGCTATACTGGGGGCAACTATACCAGCTATACTGGGGGCAACTATACCAGCTATACTGGGGGCAACTATACCAGCTATACTGGGGGCAACTATACCAGCTATACTGGGGGCAACTATACCAGCTATACTGGGGGCAACTATACCAGCTATACTGGGGGCAACTATACCAGCTATACTGGGGGCAACTATACTAGCTATACTGGGGGCAACTATACTAGCTATACTGGGGGCAACTATACCAGCTATACTGGGGGCAGCTATACTGGGGGCAACTATACCAGCTATACTGGGGGCAGCTATACTGGGGGCAGCTATACTGGGGGCAACTAAACTAGCTATACTGGGGGGCAACTAAACTAGCTATACTGAGGGCAGGTATACTAGCTATACTGGGGGCAGCTATACTGGGGGCAACTAAACTAGCTATACTGGGGCAACTAAACCAGCTATACTGGGGCAACTATACTAGCTATACTGGGGGCAACTAGCTTCACTGGGGGCAACTATACTAGCTTCACTGGGGGCAACTATACTGGGGGAAACTACTAGCTATACTGGGGCAACTATACTAGCTAATACTTTAAATTACAGTTAGCTCCGCCCTCATCCGGTCATGACCACGCCCATTTTTTGCCGCGAAGCACGCCGCAGGTTGTGGCCATGCCCATTTTTTTAGGGGGGGGTGTCTTTTAATACCCAGCACCGGGTGCCAAATGCCCTAGGTACGCCACTGCTGTGAGTTTAGGTGGACGGCCTTGTCTTGGTAGGTTTACAGTTGTGCCATACTCCTTCCATTTCTGAATGATCGCTTGAATAGTGCTCCGTGGGATGTTCAAGGCTTTGGAAATCTTTTTGTAGCCTAAGCCTGCTTTAAATTTCTCAATAACTTTATCCCTGACCTGTCTGGTGTGTTCTTTGGACTTCATGGTGTTGTTGCTCCCCATATTCTCTTAGACAACCTCTGAGGCCGTCACAGAGCAGCTGTATTTGTACTGCCATTAGATTACACACAGGTGCACTATTTAGTCATTAGCACTCATCAGGTAATGTCTATGGGCAACTGACTGCACTCAGACCAAAGGGGGCACACCCCACTTTGCAGTTACTGAATTTTAAAAAATGATTGGAATTATGTATGATTTTTGTTCCACCTCTCACGTGTACACCACTTTGTATTGGTCTTTCACGTGGAATTCCAATACAATTGATTCATGTTTGTGGCAGTAATGTGACAAAATGTGGAAAACTTCAAGGGGGCCGAATACTTCTGCAAGCCACTGTACCTTACAGGTGTGAAATCACCACTCTCAGATAGGATATATCACACAGGAGTGACATCACCACTCTCCAGATATGATATATCACACAGGAGTGACATCACCAATCTCCAGATATGTTATATCATACAGGAGTGACATCACCAATCTCCAGATATGATATATCTTACAGGTGTGACATCACCAATCTCCAGATTTTATATATTTTACAGGAGTGACATCACTGCTCTTCAGATACAGTAAGTACAGGGTGACATCACCACTTTTCAGATATGCTATGTAGTGACATCACTGCTCTTAATGTTATTTGTTCTAGGAGCAGGGCCGGATTTACCATTAACCTCCTTGCCGTTCTAAAAAATCCGGCAAGGAGGCAGCGCCGCACTTTTAAAAAAAAAATTTTTTTTAAATCATGTAGCGAGCCCAGGGCTCGCTACATGATAGCCGCTGAGCGGCGGCATCCCCCCACCCACTCCGATCGCCTTCGGCGATCAGAGTATGCAGGAAATCCCTTTGAGAACGGGATTTCCTGCAGGGCTTCCCCGCCATGGCGACCGGGCGGGATGACGTCACCGACGTCATAGACGGCCCCTTAGCGCTGCTTGGCACTGATTGGCCAGGCTGCGCAGGGGTCTGGGGCGGGGGGGGCGGCTCGGCGCGGCGGGTAGCAGCGAATCGGCGGCGATCGCGTACTACACGCAGCTAGCAAAGTGCTAGCTGCGTGTAGGAAAAAACAATTATGCAAATCGGCCCAGTGGGGCCTGAGAAATCCTCCTGCGCAGGTTACCCGGAACTGTGTTCGGGATAACCGGCAAGGGGGTTAAACAGAGTAGGCACGTGCCTACAGGCGGAGTATTTGTGAGAGGCGGGTAGCACAGTAGCAAGTGGTCTGTCCATTTCTCCCTCCCTTAACACTAGTGGCAGCGGCGGAGGAGACCCACATCTAGAAGAGCGGCGGCGGCGGCGGCGGCGGCAGGCTGTCGTAGTTACTATTAGCGGCATGCTTCAGTCCTTCTTCAGCAGCGAGCGGCTCCATGACGTCACTCTGCATCACCCCCTTCTCCTCTCCATGGTTACTGCGTCCGACTCTGCGTGTTACCATAGAGAGGAGCAGGGGGCGCTGCTGGGTGACGTCATGGAGCCGCTCGCTGCTGAAGAACGACTGGAGGTTGCCGCTAATAGTAACTAAGACAGCCTGCTGCCGCCGCTCTTCTAGATGCGGGTTTCCTCCGCCGCTGTCACTGGTATGAAGGGAGGGAGGGTCGCTGCCATCAGAGTCTTTCTTCTGCCTCCCCAGAGTCCCCCACATCCCAGCCGCTCTGGATATTTGGGAGAAGAAGGACTTAAAACTTGCTCCAAGTCCACCCCCTCCCCCAGAGCCCTGCCCACACCCACACCTGGGAAGCCACTAAGTGGACCTGAACTCACAGGACAGAATGAAACATAGGGAACGCACCCTGTATGTACTTAGAGAGTTAGCCTAATTGCCCCTCACTTGTGTCTAATCACAAGTTGTAATGTGATCTCCCCCTGTGTCACCTGATTGTCACAGCAGATAAGCTCATTTGAAAGCACAGGAAGTTAACAATAAGTCTGCATCCATGAAAGCAGGGAGTAGACAGACTGCAGATTTATTAAAGGATTTGTATCAGCTGTTACAAAGAAATGTTTTTCTTTATAGGTTATTATGCCGTTGCTTACCATTCATTTTTTAAATTATTTTTTAGTATTTATGTAGCGCCGGCATCTTCCGCAGCGCCGTACAGAGTATATTGTCTTGTCACTTAAATGTCCCTCAGGTCCGCTCTAACCCTTTGCTGAATGCCCTTCTTTACCTGCTCTACCCTCTAACCCACCAACCTCGACTTACTGCTCTCTATACCTACCTGCTGCTCTCTCCCACCTACTTACCCCCACTGACTGCTCTCTGTGCTCTCTATACCTACCTGCTACGCTCTCCCACCTCACCTACCCACCCCCACTGACTGCTCTCTGTTCTCTCGATAGCTACCTGCTGTGCTCACCTACCTACCTACTTACACTGATCACTCTCTGCTCTCTATACCTACCTACTGCGCTCTCACACCTACCAATCCCACTGACTGCTCTCTGTGCTGTCTATACCTACCTGCTGCACTCTTCCACCTACCAACCGATCCCCACTTACTGCTCGCTGTACTCTCTATATCTACCTTCTATGCTCTCCCACCTACCCACCCCCACTGATTTCTCTCTGTGCTCTCTATTCCTACCTGCTGAGCTCTCACACCTACCTACCCCCACTGACCACTCTGTGCTCTCTATACTTACCTGCTGCACTCTCTGACCTACCTACCCCCACTGACTCCTCTCAGTGCTCTCTACACCTACCTACCGCCAACTGACTACTCTCTACATTTTTTATACGATACCTAGGGAAAGGGGTGTGTTATTAGGGGGTGTGGCCTGTTATGGGGCGGAGCTTAGGGCGGCAGAGCTTATGTGCCTATAGGCTCCTGAGCTGTAAATCCAGCCCTGTCTAGGAGTGACATCATTGCTTTCTATATATGTTACGGTGCTCTCTAGAACCTAGGTTCTCAACGTGTGGTACGCGGGTCTAGAAGACATGTTATACTATGACACAACAGTGACATTATCTGTCTACATTATCTTACGGAAGTGACTCTCCAGATAGGTTATATCAACTTGTGACATCACTGCTCTCCAGACTTATTCAATTCACTTTTTTCCTAGGAGGTAATCTTATCTTCTGTGTTAACTAACTTTTCAGCACTTTAATATTGAAAAAAGTACTAAAAAGTAGTTAAATAGTACTGCCAAAAAGTACTTTCTTGCTCGCTGGTGGCATTTTATTGATAAAGCGTGGGAATATATCCTAAACAGTGAATTGAATAAGGGCCGTTATATCTTCCAGGAGTGTCAAAATAACTACTACTCCTCAGATATCGATTATATTTTACAGGCGTGACATCACTGCTCTCTATATACATTATATCTTACAAGATTGACATCTTATGCCCACGCACATTGAACAGAAGTGACATCGCTACTCCTCAGATATCAGTTATATTTTACAGGAGTGACATCGCTGCTTCCCTACATAAGTGATATTCAAATAGGAATAACTAACATTATTACTCCCTGCATACATAATTCATAATTTACGAGACATGTTGCGCACATCGGCGACTCGCTTTCCTAGACGCACGACAGCTTGTCATGTATAAAGCCCAGGTGTGAGATAGTTACTGACAATCTCAAATCTGTAAACAAACCACCTCGCTTCTGCACACCTTGTGCGCAAAATGAGCTATCACAATAATCGCCGGTCCGTAATTAGCTTTGTTATGATTATTAATTTCGTAAGTCTTGACACTCATCCGATGACAGCGCTAGCAAAGGTGCTATCCCTCTAGTCACGTTACTATCAAGTCACGCTGTAACTAATTACTTAGTCCCCCCTCATTTTGTGCTGTTGTGTTAAATAGGCTTACCCTCCTTCAATTGCAAACATTTTTTAAATGACATGATTGGTGGTGAGAAGGGAAAAACTAACAAAAGAAACAAACAGCAGCAGCAGCAGCAAAAAACAAAACAAAAAAAAACAAAAAATGTTTCTATCGGCTGGTGAAAAAAACCTTGAAAATTATGTCAATAACCAGAATATCCTGCAATTTCTGGGACAACGTGTTTTGACAACTCTCTCTAGAAATTAGATATTGACTTAAACAAGGCTGTGGATTCGGAATACCTTCACCACCTCTGGCTATGAGAAACCGTTGCGTTTTTTTTGGCTAAATATGTCCCCATCCCCCCTTTTTATTTTCTACCTCCTGAAATCTTGATTTATTTCGAATGTCGGTCCTCGTCACGATGACAAGGGTCTTACAGGCTTAAATCTCGAAACAAACCAGCCGCTAATATGGCGAGAAGTGTTTTAAGCCGAGTAGAAAATATTTAATTAGTGTTTTCAATGTCAGGATGGTGAAAGAAAAATATGAGTGTAATCTGGTGAAGTATCTCTCATGTCCTCAGGCGAGGAGGCAGCTCAGAAAACACCTCGACATTTGCATAGAAAGTTAGGACATTTCTTTTAAATGATTTTCTAGAAGGTGAACAGCAGCTATTTAATCAACACAACTGTCTGATTTTCTGTCAGATGTAAAAATTTTGATTCACAAACTGAGGCTTGTGGGGGAGGGGGGATTAAAGAGGAACACAAGCCACAGGAATAGGGTAGCATTGCTTTCAGTGAGTGCAGACTACATTATTTTACAGGATCTAAGCCAGACGAAGGCTGCAAGGCCGAAAGCGTGTTTATTCTTATTCATTTTTAGTTAGCCAATAAATGGTATCATCCTGATTTAAAACTTCTTGCTTTTTAGGATTAAAATACTAAAATTCTTATAATGGAACTACTGTATGGATGCTTTTTTCTCCTATCAGACATCAGTTTTCTAAAGGAAGCATGGCAGCACAATACACTGATAGGTGCAGGGTAGAAGGAGGCGGCATGGCAGCACAGAGGCACTGATGGTGATGGGTGCAGCCTGGAACTATGTTTCTCAACATTTTATTGGTGTGTACCCCTTTTAAAACCCTGTACTCACCAAGTACCCCCTGCCATAGTAAACATTATCTCAAGTACCCCTTGACAAATATATTTTTAATCATAGTACATAATAATTGGTTCTAAACAATTTCCAAGCATTTACTATTGCTTTTAATTAGCTAATATACTAATTTGGTGTTGTTTATATAGAATTTATCATTTTTTAAATCTCTAAATTTGTTATACTTGGTTAATTATATCAAGCCGAAGTACCCCCTGGAACCATCAGAAGTACCCCCTGGGGTATGCGTACCGCATGTTGAGAACCTCCGCATGTTGAGAACCTAGGAACTATGCAACATGGCAGCACAGGACACTGCTAGGTGCAGGTTGGAAGGAGGAGGCATGGCAGCACAGGCACACTAATAGGTGCAGGCTGGAAGGAGAAGGCATGGCAGCACAGGGACACTGATAGGTGCAGGCTGGAAGGAGGAGGCATGGCAGCACAGGACACTGATATGTGCAGGCTGGAAGGAGGAGGCATGGCAGCACAGGATACTGATATGTGCAGGCTGGAAGGAGGTGGTATGGCAGCACAGGCACACTAATAGGTGCAGGCTGGAAGGAGAAGGCATGGCAGCACAGGACCCTGATAGGTGCAGGCTGGAAGGAGGAGGCATGGTAGCACAGGACCCTGATAGGTGCAGGCTGGAAGGAGGAGGCATGGCAGCACAGGACCCTGATAGGTGCAGGCTGGAAGGAGGAGGCATGGTAGCACAGGACCCTGATAGGTGCAGGCTGGAAGGAGGAGGCATGGCAGCGCAGGACACTGATAGGTGCAGCCTGGAAGGAGGGGGCATGGCAGCACAGGACACTGATCGGTGCAGGCTGGAAGGAGAAGGCTTGGCAGCACACAACACTGCTAGGTGCAGGCTGGAAGGATGAGGCATGGCAGCACAGGATACTGATATGTGCAGGCTGGAAGGATGAAGCATGGCAGCACAGGGACACTGATAGGTGCAGGCTGGAAGGAGGAGGCATGGCAGCACAGGACACTGATATGTGCAGGCTGGAAGGAGGAGACATGGCAGCACAGGACACTGATAGGTGCAGGCTGGAAGGAGGAGACATGGCAGCACAGGGACACTGATATGTGCAGGCTAGAGGGAGGAGACATGGCAGCACAGGATACTGATATGTGCAGGCTGGAAGGAGGAGACATGGCAGCACAGGACACTGATAGGTGCAGGCTGGAAGGAGGAGGCATGGCAGCACAGGGACATTGATAGGTGCAGGCTGGAGGGAGGAGACATGTTAGCACAAGGACACTGATAGATGCAGGCTGAAAGATGGAGGCATGGCAGTACAGGGACACCGATAGATGCAGGCTGGAAGGAGGAGGCATGGCAGCACAGGACACTGATATGTGCAGGCTGGAAGGAGGAGGCATGGCAGTACAGGACACGGATATGTGCAGGCTAGAAGGAGGAGGCATGGCAGCACAGGGACACTGATATGTGCAGGCTAGAGGGAGGAGACATGGCAGCACAGGATACTGATATGTGCAGGCTGGAAGGAGGAGACATGGCAGCACAGGACACTGATATGTGCAGGCTGGAAGGAGGAGGCATGGCAGCACAGGACACTGATATGTGCAGGCTGGAAGGAGGAGACATGGCAGCACAGGATACTGATATGTGCAGGCTGGAAGGAGGAGGCATGGCAGCAAAGGGACACTGCTAGGTGCAGGCTGGAAGGAGGGGGCATGGCAGCACAAGGACACTGCTAGATGCAGGCTGTAGGGAGGAGGCATGGCAGCATAGGCACACTGATAGGTGCAGGCTGGAAGGAGGAGGCATGGCAGCACAGGACACTGATAGGTGCAGGCTGGATGGAGGAGGCATGGCAGCAAAGGATACGGATATGTGTAGGCTGGAGGGAGGAGACATGGCAGCACAGGGACACTGCTAGGTGCAGGCTGGAAGGAGGAGGCATGGCAGCACAGGGACACTGATAGGTAGCCCGCACGCTTCCGTGCGTTCTTGTTACTGCACGTTAGTACACTAATCAGTGAATGGGAACAGAGTTCCCAATCACCGAACAAAGTGCTGTGATCAATTATCACCGGCATCAAGGAGATGGTAGTGGTCATTGACAAAATGAAAGTAAAACATACACACCACTTCCTGTCTACTGTTCACAGTACACAGAAGGAATAAAGTGGAGGGTTCATCTAGTGGCCAAACAGTAACATTACACTTACATACATCACATTAAAAATCCATAAAATTCCCCATTAATTAACCCCTTACCTCCCCCTGCTCCCATAGTTCTCAAAATAAAACACATTAAATAAGGCACATAAATAGTTAGCTTAGGGACTAAACTTTATTTTTAATATGTATGTCATGAGGGTATATTACTGTTATTTTTGCCAATAAGGGCTTGTAATTAGTGATTGATGCAAAACTGAAAAATACACCTTTATTTTCAAATAAAATATTGTTTCCATACTTTGTACTAGGGATACTTTAAATGTTGTAATAACTGGGACAAATAAAATGTGTGGCTTTTGTCCACAGTAGCACGTTTTATTTTAAAACCATAATGGCCAAAAACTGAGAAATTGTAATTTTTTTCACACCATCACGCCGGTCGCCATAAGCCTCCTGTGCATGCGCGGTTATCTAAAGACTGAACCGCACATCCGAATTTCGAGTTTGCCATCGGAATTTGGCAGTTCCGAGTAAGCACTCGAAACTCGAAAATTCTGCAATTCCGAGTACCGAATTCGTGTTTACATTGAAGTCAATTGTGCTAAATTCCGTGGTGAATTGTGAAGCCCCGTTACATGCTATCATCACCAAATTTGACATGTATATTAAGCAGATGAGTAGGAACATGGTCAAAAAAAAATTTGTGAAAAGAGCTTATAGTTTTTGAAATAAACGATTTTAAAATTTCATAGGAAAAATGATTTTTAAACTGTGTAAAATGACACTGCTGCAGAGCAGGTTACTGCATTCCGAGTTCTGTATACATATTGTATATATTTCATGAAAACAGACAGCGTGGGGTCCCCCCTCCCAAACCTCCTTAACCCCTTGTCCCCCATGCAGGCTGGGATAGCCAGAATGCGGAGCCCCGGCCACGTGGGGCTTCGCACCCTGAGCTATACCAGCCCGCATGGTCCATGGTATGGGAGGGCTCTGGAGGAGAGGGGCGGCCAACCTCCCCCTCTCCCCCAGAGCCCTTGTCCAATCCATGGACAAGGGGCTCTTCCCCACCTCCGGTGCCCCAGGAGGAGGTGGGGGCCGCCGACGTCCTGGGGGGTTCATGGTGCCATCCGGGGTTCCCCTTTAACAAGTGGACCCCGGAAGCCGCCCCCTCCCCAGGAGAAATGAGTATAGGGGTACACGGTACCCCTTACCCATTTCAGCAGAGTTAAAAAAAGAAATAAAAACACGACAACGAAAAAAGTCCTTTATTGTTCTAAATTAAGCAGGGATACTTACCTTGGGATAATCTCACGCCAGTAACCTCAGGAGTGGTCCCATGCCAGTATCCTCTTATGACATCCCACCTCCCTCCCACACTGACTAACTCCCACCACTGAATGGTCACAGTCAGCCTCTGCATCTGTATAGCAGAGGCTGAGAACACGAAAATTTTGCCTTTAAAACAAGAAATTTCGGCAAACAGTGATGCAATCAAAATTACCACTGGGAAATCCCCGATCGCTGGAGGCAACACTAGAGTGGCGAAACCAGTGATTTTTCAAATAGATGGTGGGTCCAGGTGACCAGAGCAGGAGGTGCCCTAATCCCCTGGACCCACCCATTCATGTGAAATAACGCGTATTCTGACACTCTGAGGTGGCCTCCGGGGAACGGGGATTCCCCAGCAGCCATTTTGTTTATGACACTGTTTGCCGAAAATTCTTGTTTTAGCAAACAATTTTCGTGTTTCTAGCTTATGCAATGCAGATTGCAGAGGCTGTCTACAGCCATTCATCCCCAGGAGTTCTGCAGGATCGGCAGGTGCGCGGGACCTCCTAAGAGAATAGAGGGGGGCACAGCGCAGTAAGGTGGGAAAGTGGGCACAGAGCGGCGGGGAGGGGGGGGGGGAGGCCTCCCCTCCCTCACCTAGGGCCCCCCCTTGCGCACTCCCCCCACCTCCAGAATTTCAGCCAGCCAGCGGAACGGCTTACCGAGAGCGATAGCTCTGTGTGCCGCTGGTCTGGTATTCTGCACTGACACTGTCCAATCACGCTCTCGCAGTACTTCCTGTGAGAGCGTAATTGGACAATGCAATGCAGGAGACCAGACCAGCAGCGGCACACAGACCTCTTCTCTCGGTAAGTGATTCCCTCTCGCTGCCGCTGCTGGCTGCAATTTTGGAGGGGGAGCACGGAAGGTTGACCCTAGGTGAGGGAGGGGGGAAGGCTTCCACTCCTCCCCGCCACTCTGTGCCCACTGCCCCCCCTTCCAGCATGGGGGCCCCCACTAACTGGTGACCTGCCTACCTAAACTGGGGACACCTATAGACCTGGGTATATCTATACTGGGGACACCTATATACCTGCCTACCTAAACTTGGAAACTTGGCAGCGAGCGGGAATCACTTACCGAGAGAAGAGCTCTGTGTACCGCTGCTGGTCTGGTCTCCTGCATTGCATTGTCCAATTACGCTCTCACAGGAAGTACTGCGAGAGCGTGATTGGACAGTGTCAGTGCAGAATACCAGACCAGCGGCACACAGAGCTATCGCTCTCGGTAAGCCGTTCTGCTGGCTGGCTGGAATTCTGGAGGTGGGGGGGGGAGTGCGCAAGGGGGGGCCCTAGGTAAGGGAGGGGAGGCTTCCCCCCCTCCCCGCCGCTCTGTGCCCACTTTCCCACCTTCCTGCGCTGTGCCCCCCTCTATTCTCTTAGGAGGTCCCGCGCACCTGCCGATCCTGCAGAACTCCTGGGGATGAATGGCTGTAGACAGCCTCTGCAATCTGTATTGCATAAGCTAGAAACACGAAAATTGTTTGCTAAAACAAGAATTTTCGGCAAACAGTGTCATAAACAAAATGGCTGCTGGGGAATCCCCGTTCCCCGGAGGCCACCTCAGAGTGTCAGAATACGCGTTATTTCACATGAATGCGTGGGTCCAGGGGATTAGGGCACCTCCTGCTCTGGTCACCTGGACCCACCATCTATGTGAAAAATCACTGGTTTCACCACTCTAGTGTGGCCTCCAGCGATCGGGGATTTCCCAGTGCATCACTGTTTGCCGAAATTTCTTGTTTTAAAGGCAAAATTTTCGTGTTCTCAGCCTCTGCTATACAGATGCAGAGGCTGACTGTGACCATTCAGTGGTGGGAGTTCGCCAGTGTGGGAGGGAGGTGGGATGTCATAAGAGGATACTGGCGTGGGACCACTCCTGAGGTTACTGGCGTGAGATTATTGCAAGGTAAGTATCCCTGGTTAATTTAGAACAATAAAGGACTTTTTTCGTTGTCGTGTTTTTATTTCTTTTTTTAACTCTGCTGAAATGGGTAAGGGGTACCGTGTACCCCTATACTCATTTCTCCTGGGGAGGGGGCGGCTTCCGGGGTCCGCTCGTTAAAGGGGAACCCCGGATGGCACCATGAACCCCCCAGGACGTCGGCGGCCCCCACCTCCTCCTGGGGCACCGGAGGTGGGAAAGAGCCCCTTGCCCATGGATTGGACAAGGGCTCTGGGGGAGAGGGGGAGGTTGGCAGCCCCTCTCCTCCAGAGCCCCCCCATACCATGGACCATGCGGGCTGGTATAGCTCAGGGTGCGAAGCCCCACGTGGCCGGGGCTCCGCATTCTGGCTATCCCAGCCTGCATGGGGGACAAGGGGTTAAGGAGGCTTGGGAGGGGGGACCCCACGCTGTCTGTTTTCATGAAATGTATACAATATGTATACAGAACTCGGAATGCAGTAACCTGCTCTGCAGCAGTGTCATTTTACACAGTTTAAAAAACATTTTTCTTATGAAACTTTGAAATCGATTTGCTCAAAAACTATAAGCTCTTTTCACAAAAAATTTTTTTACCATGTTCCTACTCATCTGCTTAACATACATGCCAAATTTGGTGATGATAGCATGTACGCGGGCTTCACAATTAACCGCAGAAGTTAACACTATTTAATTCAATAGAAATGCACTCGGAACACGAAAATTCGGAACACGAAACTCGATTTTCGCATGCGGTACACGAAATTTTGACGATATCGGAATTCAGCTGTTCCGATCAGCCCTACCGCACATGCGCAGGAGGCATATGGCGACTGGCTTGATGATGCGACAGGCGCATGGCGGAGGCACACACGCATGACTTCACCCAAAGTCGCTGATGACCAGAGCCAGCAGCGGGACCAGGAAAGGGAAGAAGAAGATGCCGGAAGACCTCATGGGCTGGAAGAAGGCCTATGCAAGTCCAAATTTCATTTTTATTTAGCGTTCGGGGTCCCATTAAACTCCATTGTTGAAGAGGTAGACAGAGATTTAGCCCCACAGCCGCAAAGTTTGTGGTTGCCCTTCTGATCCTTTTATTAAAGGCCCAAAGAAATCCCTTTCATTTTTATGTTAGTACGGCTCAAGATGCGTAAATATTAAAACTTAAAAAGTTGTCATTTAATTTTATCCTGTACTTTTTTTTTTCTTTAATAACTTTTAATTAGGTGAAAAAGAAGCCACTAAGAATTAAATAAGCTTTATATACGCTTTAACAGGTTCTTCCTTTTTAACAGGCAAGGCGCGGCAGATTACAGGAATTAACATTTCCCCTCCTAACAGGGGAAAGTTCATCTGCAAGATCGCGTTTATAGGCCGCAAGCGGCAGGATAGATATTAAGAGTGTTCTTCTTTATAAATTGCATGACATGTCAGTGACGGTATTAGTCAAGCCGTGATGAACCATTTATGTACCAAACACATTTATGAGTCTGGGAAAAAATATACTTCCCGTATATTTACAAGAGGAAAAACAGTTTACACTATCTAAAAACTAGTAATTATTACTGCTATCATTTTTGTTTTATAAAGTACCAATGTATTACTCAGTGCTGTGCAATGAATACAGTTTACAAAATGACATGGGTAACCAGGGAAAATCCTGGCCCAGGAGGAAGAAGAGGACCAGCCCAATCCATCCAAGCTTCCTGCCAACGAGGCGGGGGATATAGGGTAAAACAGAAAGTGGATATTGAAATGTGAGTAATTGGAAATGAAATGTTAGGACAGAGACGGAATAGGTTGACAATTTTTTAAGAGGTTATCAGAACCTGTTTGAATGGGGTAAAAGTTAAACTCCACCTTTGTTAAATAAATATATCTAAACATAATACACATATACATATACAGTATAGCGATAGATAGAGAGAGAAGAGATAGAGAGAGATCCCTTATGGGAGCCAGGTATAGATGCCTCTAGTATAGCTGGTTAGGTATAGGCGTCTCCAGTATAAGTAGCCAGGAATAAATGTAGCCAGTAATAGGTGGCCGCAGTATAGGTAGCCAGGGATGGGTGCCGTGTAGCCAGTAATAGGTGGCTGCAGTATAGGTAGCCAGGGATGGGTGTAGCCAGTAATAGGTGGCATCAGTATAGGTAGCCAGGGATGGGTGTAGCCAGTAATAGGTGGCCGCAGTATAGGTAGCCAGGAATGCGTGTAGCCAGTAATAGGTGGCATCAGTATAGGTAGCCAGGAATAGATGTAGCCAGTAATAGGTGGCCGCAGTATAGGTAGCCAGGGATGCGTGTAGCCAGTAATAGGTGGCATCAGTATAGGTAGCCAGGTATGGGTGTAGCCAGTAATAGGTGGCCGCAGTATAGGTAGCCAGGGATGGGTGTAGCCAGTAATAGGTGGCCGCAGTATAGGTAGCCAGGGATGGGTGTAGCCAGTAATAGGTGGCATCAGTATAGGTAGCCAGGGATGGGTGTAGCCAGTAATAGGTGGCCGCAGTATAGGTAGCCAGGAATGCGTGTAGCCAGTAATAGGTGGCATCAGTATAGGTAGCCAGGAATAGATGTAGCCAGTAATAGGTGGCCGCAGTATAGGTAGCCAGGGATGCGTGTAGCCAGTAATAGGTGGCATCAGTATAGGTAGCCAGGGATGGGTGTAGCCAGTAATAGGTGGCCGCAGTATAGGTAGCCAGGGATGGGTGTAGCCAGTAATAGGTGGCCACAGTATAGGTAGCTAGGGATGGGTGTAGCCAGTAATAGGTGGCCGCAGTATAGGTAGCCAGGGATGGGTGTAGCCAGTAATAGGTGGCATCAGTATAGGTAGCCAGGGATGGGTGTAGCCAGTAATAGGTGGCCGCAGTATAGGTAGCCAGGGATGGGTGTAGCCAGTAATAGGTGGCATCAGTATAGGTAGCCAGGGATGGGTGTAGCCAGTAATAGGTGGCCGCAGTATAGGTAGCCAGGGATGGGTGTAGCCAGTAATAGGTGGCCGCAGTATAGGTAGCCAGGGATGGGTGTAGCTAGTAATAGGTGGCATCATTATAGGTAGCCAGGGATGGGTGTAGCCAGTAATAGGTGGCCGCAGTATAGGTAGCCAGGGATGCGTGTAGCCAGTATAGGTGGCATCAGTATAGGTAGCCAGGGATGGGTGTAGCCAGTAATAGGTGGCCGCAGTATAGGTAGCCAGGGATGGGTGTAGCCAGTAATAGGTGGCCGCAGTATAGGTAGCCAGGGATGAGTGTAGCCAGTAATAGGTGGCCGCAGTATAGGTAGCCAGGGATGGGTGCCGTGTAGCCAGTAATAGGTGGCCGCAGTATAGGTAGCCAGGGATGGGTGTAGCCAGTAATAGGTGGCCGCAGTATAGGTAGCCAGGGATGGGTGTAGCCAAGGAGCCCATGGCAGGGTCACTATTAGCTCCGCATTCAAAACAAGCTCTTACCCTCAAGCAACTGCAGCATCACTATTAGCCCAGCACTCAGAAAACAGCTCTTGCCCTCCAGAGAACTACATGTCCCAGGATGGCCAGTCCACCACAGACCAAGGCATGTACTGATTGGCAGACTGAAGGGTGAAGCTGCTTCACCCCATACTCCACAGTTCGTGACGTGTTCATTCTGCTTCACCGAAGGGTGCAGCTCCCCCACCGGGCATATGGTCTTTGGGAACTTCCATTTCACTGTGGCGGTCGTTGCAGCCCACATCACCATCACTTGGCACCAAGCGGGACTCGCTTGGTGCCAAGCCATCCATTGACATGCAGATCAGCAGCTGCTGCCTGTCTTCTGGTTGCCCCCAACATCACCAAAGCGGACACTTCCGAGCGGGGATCATCTGGTGCCAAGCCGCAGTCTGTCTTCTGAACTCAGCCGCACAACACCAAAGCGGAAACTGGGGGGGGGGGGCGATCAGATCCCACCTACAGAGAGCTCTGTTGGTGGGGAGAAAAGGGAGGAGGAATCACTAGTGTGCTGTGTTGTGCGGCCCTGCAGCTTGGCTTTAAAGCTGCAGTGGCCAATTTAACTAATAGCCTGGTCTGTCGGGGGAGGTTTAGCACTGTGGTCCTGAAGTGGTTAAGTGGTTAAACACGGCATCGCGGGATGCATGCGCAGAATAACAATAATCAAAGTAGTGCAATCGAAGTGACGGCAATTGCGCGTCACTTCCTGCTTGGCTGGGGACCAGATAGGGAGCACCATGCAATAGCGTGCTGTTCCCTGAAGGCCTTTTTTTTGACGGTGTGATGTGGTGCGTCCAGCGCGACTCACCGCATCGCTAACAGTGGTTTGCAGTCTGAAACTGGCCTCAGGGTTAGGCGCAGTGCACACTGACAGTGCATTAAGGACAGTCAGACACAGGTATTGTGCGTGCAAGTACTGTACACCACTATAGCAGCAATGTGCACACCTGTGTCCGTCCAACAGCTCAAGTCAGTGCACTAAGGACAGTCAAACACAGAGAACGGCAATATAACAATAGAGGGACACAAAAATGCACTTATGTATTGTGCGTGCAAGGTACTGCACCTGTCAGGCTTGTCTGGTTACTTGCTATAGGTCAGACTGTATGCTCATATGACTGACCTATAACCCAGCCCTAACACCTGCGTAAGCTCCTGCCTGATAAACTACAATACCCTGCAGGTAGATGTAGCATACAAAAATATACATAAATAATAGGAATATTAGAAAGGTGGGTATAGTGCAGGTACAGCACTGGTAAAAAATCAACATTCAAAAAAAGAGACAAAGGAAAGCAAACCAGTATATGCTGTACAAAAAACTGCACAATTTATTAGCATAATTATAATACCAACACCAATCATTTAGGAAAAATAGTATCAGCTGTAATCTTGACATTGGCATCTTGAGAAAGGCCACACTAGGCCGAAACAGCGGGCTGTCGCTGCCTTGTCATTTTTTTAATGCAATAAAGATTCACAAGGAGCTTATGAATACAACTATCTGTGTGGTGCCGATCCTTTTAGGAACTGCTGCAATTTTACCCCTTGTGGTATAGGGGCTGGGATCTTGGCACACACTTAAATTTTTGAGCCTGGAGGGTGCTCCCAAGTGTTTGCTTTATCAGCTGTAATCTGACACAAGTGTCACTAATATAGTAATTGTCCACAGAGAGACAATATTGCACAAAAGTAGAGTACAGTAACTCCATACGAATAATGTACATAAATCCATAAAACACAGCAGTGTACATCCATAAAACACTAGACATGTGTATGTACAGTGCCTAGCACACAAATAACTATGCTGTGTTCCTTTTTTTCTTTCTCTGCCTGAAAGAGTTAAATATCAGGTATGTAAGTGGCTGACTCAGTCTTGACAGGAAGTGACTACAGTGTGACCCTCACTGATAAGAAATTCCAATTATAAACCACTTTCCTAGCAGAAAATGGCTTCTGAGAGCAAGAAAGAGATAAAAAGGGGAATTTCTTATCAGTGAGGGTCACACTGTAGTCACTTCCTGTCTGAGTCAGGACTGAGTCAGCCACTTACATACCTGATATTTAACTCTTTCAGGCAGAGAAAGAAAAAAGGAACACAGCATAGTTATTTGTGTACTAGGCACTGTACATAACAATGTCTATGTCATCATGTCACCTCAGATATCCTTTCAACTGCATTATTAGCTCTTTATTGGTGCTAAGTTGGTAATGATCAGGGAAGTGCGAAGTGCGGTAGTGAGTGGTGCAACACGTCCCATAGGTCGCATATTACAGCGGAGACACGCATAGGATCCACTGACTTCTGGGTAAGTTAACCCCCCTATCTCGAGGTCACAGGTCATCTTCATTAGTATTCTGAATTCGAGTCAACAGTACTCGAAAACCCATCCCTGGTAATGATCAACTATTGTACTTTGATTAGTTGTTACCATTAATAGACTGTTCTCCTCCTAGCCTACACCTCTCTGACATTGCAGCTGTCCTTGGCAGGTGTTGCGGTTCCATATTAGTTATGTATAGAGCGCTTGAGGGTGTCCAATATAAAACTCGCACTGGGGCCCAGAGCTCCTAAGCTGGGCTACAGGCTATTTGTTGGTGCAGAGAAAGCCAATGTAAAAAAAAAAAGAGATTTCTTAAAAAATTGGTTGTATTTGGTTGTACTACTACTAATAACAGATGTCTTTATTTAAGTAAAGTAGAAGTATCTGATCTGGCGCGAGGGCAAAAGCACGCTTAAGGCATGGAGTGCTGTGTGTTGCGGCGCACCTGCAGGGACCGTCGGGAATTCCAGTGACGTACTTCCTGCCCAGCAGGAAGTGTGTCACTGAGTGGGGGGCGGCACTATGCACATAACCCTGCCAGTGCACTCTGCCACAGGGTCATAGGTTTGTCGTTTTTGCCATTGCAGTGAGATGCAGCAGTAGCCTCGCACCCCACTGCAACACAAAAAGCAAATGTAAAACCAGCCTAAGTCTTGCTACTGAGGGTGCACCTATAATACAGGTGATGATGGGGAGTTCACTAAGTGCTGCACACTCATAGAGGTTAACAGGCTCATTTACAGGCGCAGCGGTCAGTAACGCAGTGCTTGTCTTCATCTGGCTGCAGGTTAATCTCTCTCCTTTTAGAGGCAGCTCTGCAATGTGAATCATCCTAGAACCTCTCTGAAGGCAGAGTGCCTGGAATCGCCTGTAGCAAGCTATTAGGACGGGGCTTTGATGTTATAGGGCTAATTCACTGAGTTAAATAAAGACAATGACAGTTATAATCACCACAACAACAGAAAAAAAGCCATCACTTAATACGCCCAGAATAGACTTTCCTTCATCAATATGTCATTTTTAAACACATTTCTTTGTTTTTACGGCTCTGGGTAATTTCACCTGACAGGTTTAATGTCCTCGGCGTTAGACGTAATTGTCACAGGGCCCGGTCTCATATCAGTCTCGGTGTATTCTCACACAGCATCCAATCAGTGCCGGGATGCTTGCGTGGGATCCAAGAGAGGCTCTGGACAGGTTGTAGAAGAGGCAATTTTTTATGTGTGGGGGGAGGGGGGGAAGGGTTGCCTAATTGTTGTGGGAATTGAAAAAAAATTGCCACAGATGCTGTCTGGCTGCGCACGCTCCCCTGTCGCTGCGCCTACACAGTAGTACTGCACAGGAGCAGAACCCCCCCAGGAGTCAGGAAGGGGGGGGACTTAGGGATAGGGATCAGGAAGGGGGTTTAAGGTTAGGTGTCAGTAATGGGGGGTTTTAGGGTTAAGCATCAGTAAGGCGATATTAGGGTTAGGCGTCAGGAAGGGGGGTATTAGGTTTAGGCGTCAGGAAGGGGGGTTTTAGAGTTAGGCGTCAGGAAGGGGGGGGGGGGTGTTTAGGGTTAGGCGTCATGAAGGGGGGTTTTATGCTGGGTACACACGTTGAGATTTCCCGCTCGATTCGCGGGATCGAACAGATCGATTATTTCAAACATGCTTGATTGGATTTCGATCGTTTTTTTCATGTTACGTATGCAAAATCGACGGCAGGAACGATAGAAATCCAATCGAGCATGTTTGAAATAATCGAATCGATCCGCGAATCGAGCGGGAAATCTCAACGTGTGTACCCAGCATTGGGGTTAGGCATCAGAAACATACAAGGATATTTAGTGTTTACACTTATTTCAGCTTCACCTTGTGCCCTTTTAACACATTACCATATTATTAGACTAAAAGAGATATTCATGAAGAAACATAATAAAAATACAATATTTTCAAATTTCAGCTTCACCCCACACCTTTTTAATACAGTTAAACAGAATTATTATTCTAACTAGGTATAAGCCCGCCCATTTAAAATGGGCTCTAGGGCTCAGCTGCGACCCCCCCTCACCTCCACCTTGCCCATGCAGGAGTGTCCCCGCCTCGAGCGTGCACACCCGTGTTCCCCCTGCACCCGTCCTCCTGCTCTCTTATCGGGTCACATGATTCCCAGTTTCACATAATATTGTGTTCTGGAGCTGCATGACTGGAATTTATTGTTGTGTGCAATATGTTTAGACTACCACTTGTATAGCTATTGCCCCTGCAGCCACTGCAGTGGATGGGGGGCCTGGAGCGGAAAGGGGTCCCGAGAGGAGGTTGTGTACGCAGGACATTAAAAGTCCAGTGAAGCTGGCCCACCTACGATCAGCACAAATACAAATTCTATTATGATTGGTTAGTGCTACGTTTGTGTGTACATCAAGAAAGGGTGTCGGGGAAAAAGGGTGCGGGGTGTAAACGATAAGCAGTAATACTGTTTATAAAAATATTGTGTTGTATTTCGTTTACAAATAATGTTTTACAAATTAAGAAATCATTAAATAATGTGTATGAAATCACCAATTCTAAAAACGTTAATCTTCCCTGTTTCAAAAGTGAAACTTATAATTACGTTTGTTAAAAAAAGTAATATATTTTTAATCGTTATAATTGTATATTATTGTGAATAACCTTCATTTATCGTTTCTTCTTATAATAAAATCTGAAAATATTGTTTATAACGATGATATAAACATAACTACGTTCGTAATAAGTGTTGTAAAACATTAGTAAATATTACTAAAATTTTACTAAAACTATACCTAACCCTACTCTCACACAGAACCCTCCCTGTACTTATCCCTAACCCCTAGACCCCCCTGGTGGTGCCTAACCCTAAGACCCCCCTGGTGGTGCCTAACCCTAACCACCCCCCCTGGTGGTGCCTAACCCTAACCACCCCCCCTGGTGGTGCCTAACCCTAACCACCCCCCCTGGTGGTGCCTAACTGTAACCACTCCCCTGGTGGTGCCTAACCCTAACCACCCCCCTTACGGATCGCTTTATTATGTGGATAATAGTGTTAATAATAATAATAATAATAATAATAATAATAGCGACTGTAAAAAAATTATTGCAATTTACGTTACGTACTAATCACTTTATTTTGTGAATAATAATGTTTTACAAACAGTGACTGTAAAAATATATTGCAATTTACGTTACATACTGATCGCTTTATTTTGTGAATAATAATGTTTTACAAATAGTGACTGTAAAAATATATTGCAATTTACGTTACATACTGATCGCTTTATTTTGAAAATAATAATGTTTTAAAAACAGTAAGGGATAACATTTTAAATAATGTTTTAGTTTAATACAATAAATATGTTTAGTATTTTATAAACGTTATTCGTCACGGGCGCATTTTCTAAACTTAAATCATCACAAGCACAGTTATAAAACATTAAAAATCTCCGGGCGCCGTTTGTAAAACGTTAATCTCCGGCGTCCTTTTTTCCTGTTCTGCACCCATTAAACGATATTTATTATGTGAGTGAATGGTGGCGCCCTTTTTTCCTGTTACCAAGTTTGTGCCCATTCGTGCTGCAAAAATTAAGATTTGTGCTGCTTTCATTTTGAAGATAATTGCACTTATTATTTCTGAAACAATACCATCAGCCAGCCCCTGTACAACCACCTACAGACATGATTGTCTGTAGCAGGTTTGAGGCCTCTGTTAGCCGATCAACACTTTAAGAATGGCAGCAATTAAGAATGGCACCCAGTGAGCAACTGTGCCACATTTCAGAACCATGTAATTTTCAGTATCCCAACCCTGTCCTCAAGGCCCACCAACTGTGCATGTTTTGCAGAAAACCAAAACACATTCACAGGTGGGGCAATTAGTGTCTTAGTAGGGCTGATTAACTACCTCTGTGGATTTCCACAAAACATGCACTGTTGGTGGGCCTTGAGGACAGTGTTGGGGAACACGGAGTGTAATGAATAGTGGAAGAATTGCTGCAGTTTACATTTTCCTATGGAAAATGAATGGCTGAAATTTGATTGACTGTTTTATGCTCTGCCAACTTTCCCTGAATTTGTAACTTTGGTCGCCAAGTGACCAACTGTGCCAAGTTTGGGGACTCTGGCTTCATTACTGTGCGAATGGCAGCCTTCTAAATCCTTCCATTGACAGAAAGAGTGAAATCTGACTGGCTGTTTGTGGTTCCGCCCAGATGTGCAGGGGGGACGCGAGTCCCTCAGAACATATCATGCCAGGTATTAAGGGATGTGTATAATGCTTTTCACAGAAATCGGTCAAGGCGTTTGAGTGATGGCGGCACATATACACACACACACACACACACACGTTTGATTACATATACAAACATACATAAATAATATATATATATATATATATATATATATATATATATATATATATATATATATATATATATATAACATACATACACACACGAATATCAGTGGTTTTTGTGTCGTAATTCGATTTAGTTTCCCTTTAAGTTTTTCACGCATGATTTTTCATTTGTTTTGGGCAGTCTTGTAATTGCAGCAACATACATAAGAACGCGTATGAGAGGAATTGGCGCAGGAGACTTGGGCGCAGGATACAGCCGGTATGGCTGATCCTGCTCCTGCACAAATTCCCATCAACGTTAAATACTATTCCCCCTCCAGGCCGCCATGGATAGGGGGGAATGATATAATTTGGCTTCCAGCTATTGCTGGAGGCCGATTTATTGTGTTTTAGAAGTAACTTCAGCAAAGTTACTAACTGCTGTGCCCAAGTCTCCTGCACTGGAATGAAAGTGTTTGATCAGAACTAGCAATGCACATGGCATGTCGGAGAAAAAAAGCACAGTTGTGCAATTTTTTAATGCGGAAGAAAAACGAAAGAATTGTCAAATATTCCTGAATCGCGGCATACTGACTTTCACTGCATGTGTGGCAGTGCGCATCTCACGCTATGTGGAAATATGATTGATATGGTTGATATTTGCTGTTCCATTTGCTTATATTGTTTGATCCGCAACCAGCCTGCAGGTCATCGTTTTTACTGCTGGCAGACAAAGACAGCACCAACTGCCAATATCTATAGCCACACCCCCTAAGAATCCTCCCTGATAAAAGGCAAGTGTCCCTGTGTCCCATGCCCATGTGTCAGTGCTGTTTCGGTTGTGCGCATGTTCAGGGACGCAGAGACACTGGCGAGAGCTGGGGGGAATGACGCAAAGCAGAGGAGAATGGGTCAGAAGGAGGCGGGCCTGTGCATGCGCCGCATGTGCGTGCGCAGGTAATTAAAGGGGGAGAGAGAGCAGTGCGGGGGGGGGGGGGGGTAGAAAGGGGGGGGGGTCACGGTCACAGCCTAGCGCCTGCTTTTAAACGGCCTAGTGCTAAAAATAGATACAGTATACATATGCGCAATGGGAGATACTTGGTTGCTTGACAGTTGGAAACAGCCATTATTGCAGACAATGCAACAAGGTTTCCACAGTGTGATATCAGTACCTAGGTCCTGACATCACACTGTGGGAGGGGTTACACCACAAAATCAGCCATACAGACAACCCCTGTTGATCTATATTAGAGAAAAGGTAAAGATTTCTCCTAGGAAAAGAGGCTAAAAGCTACTGATTGGGATGAAGTTCAATCCTGGGTTAAAGTTTCTCTTTAAAATGTTTGCACAGGTTTGTCGCAAGGGAACCTGTCCCCTCTACACAGGGCTGCCAGCCATAAGCTCTGTAGTGTAGCACTGTAGTATGCGGACAGGCGGTGATAATCAGCTGCACAGCGCTCACCTCCTCGCCTTCAAAGGCTGCAGCAGTTCTTAGCTGGGTTTAGCTGTAAGCTGTGGGTGTTCAGCTAATAATTGCCTGTGATAGATGTAGCCTCTGGCCTGTAGCGGCTTCCCAGAGCTGTACATTAGATACAAACGTGATAGGATTACACCCGCTGATTTATATGCCTCCAAAAGATGAGGTTTCAAAGCCACAGAGAGTATCTGTTCAGCGCTTGTCACTGTGATTCAGCCGCTGATCCGAGCCTGTAATCTTCCCTGCATCTATCAGCTGCTCCTTACAGGGGGTAATGCTGTGTACACACTATACAATTTCCCATCAGATCTGAGGGATGATCAGTTTGTGAAAAGGAATAGATTTCTCCTGGAAAAGGGGGTATCAGCTACTGATTGGGATGAAGTTCAATTCCCGATTATGGTTTCTCTTTTAACTGTCCCTCCCAACGGCTCACAACCTGATCCCATACATAGGCTGATGGGTAGTGTAGCGTATGGATGGATGGATGGATGGATGGATGGATCGCAGTCTAGGGCCAATTTGGGGGGGGGGGAGGGTAAATTAAAAGAAATAGGGATTTTTTATTTTAAAAAAAATCATTTTTAATTAAGAATAAAAATAATAATATGATTAAAAAAATTGCAGCAGGAATCAGAGACCACCAAAAGAAAGCTGTATTAGTGGCAAGTGAAGAAAGTAAAATTCATTTGGGTGATAAGTTGTATGACCGAGCAGCAAATCATTAAAGTGGCGAAGTGCTGAATTGTAAAAAAAAACAATCACCTGGTCACTAGGGGGTATAAACCACTGGTCCTCAAGAGGTTAAAGCGGATCCGAGATGAAAAACTAACTATAACAAGTAACTTGACTATATATATCTTATCTAACGTTTAGATAGTTTACACAGCAAATCTAGCTGCAAACAGATTTAATAGAAAATGATTATGTCTTCCTGCGATACAATGACAGCAGCCATGTTGTTTGTAAACATTACACAGAGGCAGGCTTATCTGCATCTTGAGCACTCAGCCTGTGAAAAAAACCTAACCCCCCCCCCCCCCCCCCTCCTTCCTCCCTCCTCCCCTCTGCCTCTGAAATCAATGGCTAACACCTCCTCCTCCTCCTCCTGCCCAGACTGAGCTCCCATGAGCCCTTGCTACTGCCAAGGCTCTCTGAAAACCTGTGGGTGTAGTTTATTTAGTTTATAGGGAATTAGAGCATTAAAACAAAAATAAAAAAATATTTGGCTTGAGGAATGCCCTATAAACAATATGAAAGGAACACAATTATGCAATAAGTAAAAGTTCACCTCGGATCCACTTTAAGGAGAATAGAGGGTACAAATCAAAAAAAATAATTTTTCAAACGTTTAAAAAAAAAATGTCCTTGTATTTTTAAAATCTATTTTTTCAAACGGTCATTTTTCTGAGTTTAAAAAACATTTTTTCCTTTACATTTTTATCGATTTTTTTCAAAAAAGTATTTTTGAAAAATTATTTTTTTCGACTTGTAGCGAATATTCTCCTTAACATCTGGTGAAAATAGCATGTATGGGGGCTGTGCTATTAACTGCTAAAGTGGGCACAAAATCACGGTTCCTGATTATAATTATAGACAAAATTAATTACAATTTTCTCAAAATTTCGCATTTAGGTAATTGTGAATTTTGACGCAAAATTACGACTATGTGAACATTGTGCTCATCACTAATACTGATTAAATTCCACACAACAGACTTTACTCTGAACAAAATCCACGTCTTCTTCATACACAGCAGGCAGGTGTCGCCTTCCATCTTGGAGTTTGGTCGGCCCCCTTTGAAAAGCTTTGATGGGTCTCCATTTATATCAATAAGCATTGATTGATTCCTGATAGGCCTCTGCCTGGGAAGCGCATTCTCCCATCACAGTGAATTCCTGGGTCTCCGTTTTCACCTCGGAGCAAGTTGATGTCATGGTGTGTGAGTGGTAGAGTCTAATGACGGTATCTTGTCTCTCTCCCCCCTATCCCTGTACGCCCCCTGGCTAGCCTATCCTTTGTTCCTGTGTGATGATAGCCAGTGATTCTCCTGAAAGGTGTGCTGCCTCTCACTGGTTTACTGTGACAGATCCCTATAGAAAACCTGACACTAATCCACCTTATGGGACAGAAGAAAATACTGTTTCGCACTTAGAAGCGGCCATTTTGTTCCCCCTCGGGCCAGAAGGTGTTCAGTGTCACACGAGAACAAAAGCATCAGCTACCATTATTACATATTACTTGTGCGGGGAATATCAGTGGAATTGTCAATCACACATTATTTAAGTTTTACCCAAGCGCCGTTCAAGCTCGCTAATTCTTTTGTATCCAAATGCCGTGAAATCTGAATCTTTCTTTGAGTGTGAAACATAATTTGATTTATTGAAGTAGAAAAAACACCCCCATCACCCATATCAAATAGGGAATTGAAGACCTTGCCAACAAGAGGAACTTAACTAAATACTGTATAACTGTAACGCTCGGTGAAGCACAGAGAGGTCTGATTACCGGTGACCTGCAGCGTCACGGGGAATACAGACGTATACCAGATTATATGTGATCTGCAGTATCACCGATAATCCAATATACCAGCTAACCTCTGTTCACCGGAGTAGAGTGTAGTGTTTTGGTGTAACAGTAACACTTAGAGGACTAGACCTCAGTACAGTAAGACGTACCGTACAGATTACTTCCGCACCCCTGAACTCTCCAAGACGGGAGGAGTCAGACTGCTAGCAAGAAGTATCTTCTGAAAGTCACCCTCAGGCGGAAGGGTTACTAACAGAACGAAGAACCTCCTCCAATGATGATGTCGGTTCTCGAGGTCGGACAAGCCAGGTCGTACACACACAGACAGATAAAGTACAAGATCGAGAGGCAGAGGCGTAGTCAAAGTACAGGCAGGGTTCGGCAACAGGGTATCAGATATATCGGGGTACAGAATCAGGAGGCAGAAACAGAGTCTAGGAGCGAGCCGGGGTTCGGCAACGGAGTATCAGAAATAACGAGGTACAAGATCAAAGTTCAGAAGAGTAGTCAAGGCAGGCAAGAAGTCATAACAAATAATCACAATCAAACTAGTACTTTAAGCTATCAACAAATCTAGCTTTAGTGTAGGATTACAGCTCCAGCTGGTCCCGGCACACTAACGGATCTGACTAACGGATCTGGGTGCTCCCACGTATGTGAACGCAACGCCAGACACCAGAGAAGTGAACAGCCGGCAGTATATATACTCAAATGTTCCCCCAGCACCTCCCTCAGTGATGAGCCAATGAGGTGCAGAATCCGGGTCAGCTGACCAGCCTGGTCAGCTGACTCCCCTCTACCTGTCATAAATCTCCCTTGAGTGCGCGCGCGCGCGTCACTCTGAATACTGAGGGACTACGAGTCCCAGCCAGCGCAGCCCCGCTCAGCGGTGACTCCGCAGCGGGGACCGGCGGGCTACTCGCCGCACCCAACGCGGCGGTTTCGCCGCGTTCTGCGGCCTCATGCACGGAGGCAGCCGCCTCATGATGCGAGGAGGCGGCTGCCTCTCCGTGCGAGACAAGGCTGAGTGCGGAAGGAGCCGCCAGCCGCCGGCTCATGGCGGCGGCTCCTCCGCGCTTTCTCACAGTACCCCCCCCCCCCGAGGAGTGGACTCCGGACAGCTCCTTCCAGGTTTCCCTGGATGTGCAGCATGGAACTCTCTCACCAACTCGTCCGCATGCATGCGGTTCCCAGGCACCCATTGCCTCTCCTCAATGTCGTACCCCTTCCAATGTACGAGATATTGCACCGAGTTCTGTACAGTACGTGAATCAATTATCTTCTCCACCTCGTATTCAGGTTGGGCATCTACCAACACAGGAGGGGGAGGAGTGGGACCCACCTGGACCGCTGGCTTAAGAAGGGAAACATGAAAAGACCTTACCCCCCGCATGCTAGTGGGAAGTTCGACAGTATAAGTAACATTGTTGATCTTCTTGGTTATCGGAAATGGACCCACAAACCTGGGACCAAGCTTATTAGAAGGTTGTTTTAGGGCCAAGTGACGTGTGGACACCCAAACCGGGTCTCCTGGTTGGAACCTCCACTCCACCGACCGTCTCTTGTCGGCTTGACCCTTCTGACTCAAAAAGGCCTTCTCCAAGTTATTTCTTACTGTCGCCCACAGATCCTTGAATGACCTTTGCCAGACCTCCAGGGCTGGAAACGGAGTGGAGGCTATAGGCAATGGGGAAAATTTGGGTAATCTTCCCGTCACTACTTGAAAAGGCGAAAAACCGGAGGATGAGTTTTTTAAATTATTTTGGGCAAATTCTGCAAACGGCAGAAATCTGACCCAATCGTCCTGTGCTTCAGCTACATAACACCTTAAGAACTGCTCTAATGATTGATTTATTCTCTCAGTCTGGCCGTTGGTCTGAGGGTGATATCCAGACGAGAAGGACAGTTTTATGTCCATGAGCTGGCAAAAAGCTTTCCAAAAACGTGAGACGAACTGAACTCCCCTGTCTGAAACTATGTTTTCGGGAATACCATGCAATCGAAAGACATGCGTAATGAACAACTCGGCCAGTTCTTGAGCGGAGGGGAGTCCTTTTAGGGGTACAAAATGGGCCATCTTGCTAAAACGGTCGACCACGACCCAAATGACCGTCATTCCCTCAGACCTGGGCAGCTCGCCTACAAAATCCATGGACAGGTGGGTCCACGGTTCAGTTGGGGTGGGCAATGACTGCAAGGTACCGACAGGTGCCAACCGGGAGGGTTTACTCTTGGCACATGTCACACACTCCTTCACATATTCCTTGCAATCCGCTGCCAGAGAAGGCCACCAGGCGCATCTGGCTACTAAATCCTGTGTTCTGGATGCCCCCGGATGCCCTGCATTCTTATGTGCGTGGAACATCTCTAGAACCTGAAGGCGAAACGGCAGAGGAACGAACAGAACCCCTGCGGGCTTCCCTTCCGGGATGTCCTGCTGAAAGGGACTCAGCGTCTCCTTCCAATCCTCCCAAGTTCCAGTGGCTGCCAGTATCAATCTCTGAGGAATAATGGTCTCAGGAACGGAGGGCTGTGCTGTCTCTGCCTCAAAGCATCTGGACAAGGCATCTGCCTTAACATTCTTGCTCCCCGGGGTATATGTAATGATGAAGGTGAACCTGGAGAAAAATAGCGACCATCGAGCCTGACGAGGGCTCAACCTCTTAGCCCCCTCGATGTATTCTAAGTTCTTATGATCGGTGTAAACTGTAATGGTATGCTCAGCTCCTTCTAACCAATGTCGCCATTCCTCGAAAGCTAATTTGATGGCCAGGAGCTCCCTATTACCAATATCATAATTCCTCTCTGCAGGGGAAAACCTGCGGGAGAAGTAAGCGCAAGGGTGCATTCTACCTTGCAAGCCTGATCGCTGAGACAGCACAGCCCCCACTCCTACCTCTGAAGCATCCACCTCCACAATGAACGGGAAGGACGTATCCACATGTCTGAGGATGGGTGCTGAACAGAATAGGCCCTTCAGAGTGGAAAAAGCATGTACAGCCTCAGGAGACCAGTGAGTTGTATCTGCCCCTTTCCTAGTGAGACTTGTAAGGGGAGAAATGACTGTGGAATACCCCTTTATAAACCGTCTATAGTAATTGGCAAAGCCAAGAAAACGCTGAAGAGGTTTTAACCCCACCGGCTGTGGCCACTCCAGCACAGCCGAAACCTTGGCAGGATCCATAGACAGGCCTGTGGTGGAAATTATATACCCCAAGAAGGCGACGGACGTTACTTCAAAGATACATTTTTCAAGTTTTGCATATAAGAAGTTCTGCCTCAACAGATTCAAAACAAACCTCACATGGTCTCTATGTTCAGAGAGGTTGTTGGAGAAGATAAGAATATCATCAAGATAGACTAAAACAAATTTCCCCAACACCTCTCTGAATACCTCGTTAATGAGTTCCTGGAAGACGGCCGGGGCATTACAGAGCCCGAAGGGCATCACCAGGTACTCGTAATGCCCGTCTGGTGTATTAAAGGCCGTCTTCCACTCATCGCCCTTTCTTATTCGTATCAAGTTATACGCGCCCCGCAAATCTAGTTTAGAGAAGATTTTAGCGTCTGTAATTTGTGTGAACAAATCGTCTATCAGTGGCAGGGGATAGCGGTTCTTGACTGTAATTTTGTTAAGACCGCGATAATCAATGCAGGGTCGCAGGCCTCCATCTTTCTTTTTAACAAAAAAGAAACCAGCTCCAGCAGGTGACCGAGACGGCCGAATGAACCCTTTGGCCAAGTTTTCACGTATATAATCCTGCATGGCTACTTTTTCGGGTCCCGACAGGTTGTACAAATGACCCCGGGGAGGTACACATCCTGAACGGAGGTCAATGGGACAATCGAAAGGGCGATGTGGGGGCAACCTGTCTGCTGCTTTGGGACAGAACACGTCGGAATACTCGGAATATTGGTCAGGTACCCCTTCCACCTGAACTCTGGTTTGCCCCAGGGTCAGCTTCCCCAAACACTGCTGAAAACAACGAGGTGACCAAGTGGTTAACTGCCCTGTGGCCCAATCAATTTGAGGTGAGTGGAGTTGCAACCAGGGCATGCCTAGGATGATAGTGGAGGTTGACATGTGCAATACAAAAAATGATAATTGTTCCCCATGAAGTACCCCTATAGTGACTTTCACCTCTGGGGTCTGTGACAGCGGGTGCTCCCGTTGCAGCGGGGAATCGTCCACCGCCGTGACCTGAATGGGGGGATTCACTGAAATGAGGGGAATACCCAACTCCTGAGCAAATGCAAAATTCATAAAATTAGCCGCTGAGCCGGAATCAATAAATGCTTCAGTGGCTACTGACTTATTCTCCCATGTAATCGTACAGGGGAGAAGCAGTTTCTTCTCTTTAAGGGGTGAAAATTGTGTGCCTAGGGTGTCACCCCCCACTACTCCTAGGCAGACCCGTTTCCCGACCTGTTAGGACAGTTTCGCACCCTATGCCCTGCCTCTGCACAATATAGGCACAGTTGTTCCGTCATTCTCCTCCTCCGCTCCACCTGGGTCAGTTTTGACCGACCAATTTGCATTGGCTCTGGTGGAGGCAAGGCCAGAGAGGTTGAGACAGGCGGAGTTATTGTTACTGGCGATGCAACAGCCGGTACAGTATACGAGGTCACCCTGACCCGGTGACTACTCCTAGCCTGCCTCTGATGACGTAGCCTGCGATCTACTCGTATGGCCGACGATATGGCCTCGTCTACTGTCTTGGGCTCGGGCACAGTCAACATTAGGTCGGAGACCTCTTCCGACAACCCAGACAGGAAGTAGTCCATGAGGGCAAAATTATCAAATCTCGAGGTGACCGACCACCTACGGAACTCTGCCGCATAATCCTCGACCGACCCTCTGCCTTGCCGCAAAAGCTTGAGTTTCCGCTCTGAGGTCACAGCAAGGTCAGGGTCGTCGTAGATTATGGCCATGGCCTTAAAGAACTCGTCTACCGAAGTCAGAGCGGTATCGGTAGCAGGCAAGTTATATGCCCAGGACTGGGAGTCCCCAGTCAACAAGGTTTTAATAAAGATGACCCGTTGGGCCTCAGTCCCCGAGGATCGGGGTCTCAATTCAAAATACGACAACACTCTACTCCTGAAATTCCGGAAGTCAGACTTGTGGCCGGAAAACTTATCAGGCACAGGCATGCGTATGTCATCACTATGAGGGGATCGCACTGAATCAACTGATGTCTGGAGGGTTCTCACAGAGCCTGATAAGGCATCAATTAAGGCTTTGTGCTGGCTTAATGATTGATGAATGCTATCCACCGAAGTGGCAAGCATAGTCAGAGGATCAGTGCGTTCCATCAGTGTTTTGGTCTGGCGTTCTGTAACGCTCGGTGAAGCACAGAGAGGTCTGATTACCGGTGACCTGCAGCGTCACGGGGAATACAGACGTATACCAGATTATATGTGATCTGCAGTATCACCGATAATCCAATATACCAGCTAACCTCTGTTCACCGGAGTAGAGTGTAGTGTTTTGGTGTAACAGTAACACTTAGAGGACTAGACCTCAGTACAGTAAGACGTACCGTACAGATTACTTCCGCACCCCTGAACTCTCCAAGACGGGAGGAGTCAGACTGCTAGCAAGAAGTATCTTCTGAAAGTCACCCTCAGGCGGAAGGGTTACTAACAGAACGAAGAACCTCCTCCAATGATGAGGTCGGTTCTCGAGGTCGGACAAGCCAGGTCGTACACACACAGACAGATAAAGTACAAGATCGAGAGGCAGAGGCGTAGTCAAAGTACAGGCAGGGTTCGGCAACGGGGTATCAGATATATCGGGGTACAGAATCAGGAGGCAGAAACAGAGTCTTTGAGCGAGCCGGGGTTCGGCAACGGAGTATCAGAAATAACGAGGTACAAGATCAAAGTTCAGAAGAGTAGTCAAGGCAGGCAAGAAGTCATAACAAATAATCACAATCAAACTAGTACTTTAAGCTATCAACAAATCTAGCTTTAGTGTAGGATTACAGCTCCAGCTGGTCCCGGCACACTAACGGATCTGACTAACGGATCTGGGTGCTCCCACGTATGTGAACGCAACGCCAGACACCAGAGAAGTGAACAGCCGGCAGTATATATACTCAAATGTTCCCCCAGCACCTCCCTCAGTGATGAGCCAATGAGGTGCAGAATCCGGGTCAGCTGACCAGCCTGGTCAGCTGACTCCCCTCTACCTGTCATAAATCTCCCTTGAGTGCGCGCGCGCGCGCGTCACTCTGAATACTGAGGGACTACGAGTCCCAGCCAGCGCAGCCCCGCTCAGCGGTGACTCCGCAGCGGGGACCGGCGGGCTACTCGCCGCACCCAACGCGGCGGTTTCGCCGCGTTCTGCGGCCTCATGCACGGAGGCAGCCGCCTCATGATGCGAGGAGGCGGCTGCCTCTCCGTGCGAGACAAGGCTGAGTGCGGAAGGAGCCGCCCGCCGCCGGCTCATGGCGGCGGCTCCTCCGCGCTTTCTCACAATAACTTAAAGAGGAAATTTAGCAAAAAGTAAAATAAATAAATCAATACATTGCGAAGGTAAAAAAAAAAAAGGATTAAGGACTGATTGATATTCACCATTTAATTAGTTCTTGTTGTTTGATCAGCAATCAGCCTGCACATCATCATCATCTTTACTGCTGGCAGTGGCAGATATGAAAAAAACTAGAGAGCACCAACTGCCATTATCTGTAACCACACCCACTAACATTGTGATAGGCTAAGTTTTTTTTTTTTTTTTTTTTAATAGCTATACATATGTACAGAGGGGGATACTGGTAGCTCTGGTAGCTTAGTAGTTGGAATCAGCTGTTATTTCCCACAATGCAAGTTGTCAGGACCATGGTGCTGACATCACCCTGTGGGAGGGGTTTCACCACAATATCAGACATACAGATTTCCCTGATTACCTTTTCTCCAATAGATCATGATTTCTCATGGGAAAGGGGGTATCAGCTACTAATTGGGATAACGTGGAATCCTTGGGTACAGTTCCACTTTATAAAATACTGTAAAAAAAAAAAGCAATTTTATTCATTAAATTATTCATTCAATGTTTGCCTATTTCTTAAAAAAACCTTCACTCTGATTCACATTCTTACATTTATCACAGGTAGTGGCATCTTTACAGCTGGTGAGTGCATTGCTGTGGGATGTTTATTTGTTGCGTATTCTGAAAAATACCCTGGGCGCTCTGGGACAGAAAGCTACACGACATCATATCCTAGGTAAAACATGCCAGCAGGACTGGTTCTAGCTCCAATGGGGCCCCAGGGCAAAAGTAACTTGGGGGCCTCCTGACACCCCCCTTCCCCCCCCCCCCGACAGCTTCCACCTCTGTGCTGGTGTAGCTATGCAGGTAGTCCCGCCCCCTGTATAGATAGCCAGATGTGCCCCCAGTGTTAGGTAGCCTCCCCCAGTATAGATAGCAGAATATTAACCCAGTGTTAGGTAGCCTCCCCCAGTATAGATAACCAGATGTGCCCCCAATGTTAGGTAGCCTCCCCCAGTATAGTCAAATGTGCCCCCCAGGATTGGTTAGCCCCCCCCAGGCATAAATTGCCAGCTGTACCACCCAGTTTTAGGTAGTCTGCCCCTAGTATAGACAGATGAACTCCCATTTTAAGCAGTCTCCCCACCTGATAAGCAGATTGATACGCGCAGAAAGTACAACTTAGCTGTCAGCGCCATCGGGAACTTCTGCAAGTCTTCTCCCTATCACGCAGGAGCAGTAATGAGAGGCGCCACTAGGGGGTAGCAGAGAGGAGACACGGAACTGCGTGATGGGGAGAAGAATTGCAAAAGTTCAAGATGGCGCTGACAGGTGAGTTGTACTGTCGCTTTTGCTCGCATCACTCTGCATATGGGCAGATGAGGGGGGATACTTGGGGGGAGTTGAGCCCCTCCTCCTTCCCGCCACTGTTCCCCAGCTAACAGCCAGTAACTGGCAGCCTGGCCAGCTGAATAACATTTTTAAAGAGACTCTGAAGCCTCTTTAAAAATCAGTTTCTACTTTTAATTTAGTTTAAGGATCATTGTGAGACCTAAAATGCCGCTATCCCGCGGCCAAACGAGGGTTTTATCACCCTCAAATCCTAATTCAAAGTCATGGATTGGATTTTGCTGCCCAGGGAGGCAGAGATTAGTGCTGTAGCTCTGCATCCATTCGTTGTCAATCCACCGCGGATCTCCACCTCTCCCCCGCCCCTCTCAGTGAAAGAAGACAGAGGGGTGGGGAGAGGTGGCAATCAGTGGGGATCGATGCGAGGAGAGGCAGAGCTGCTGCAGAACGCTCTGCCTCTCTGGGCAGCAAAACCCAAGACTCTGAAAATCGTGGATTTTTTCCCTAGGATTGGAGGGTGATAAAACCCTTGTTCAGCTGCAGGGTCGGGGTCGGGGGGGGGGGGGGGGGGGTTGCCCCAGGGATTTGGGGGTGAGAAAACACTCGTTTGGCCACAGGAATGCTGCGTTTTAGGTCTGGCAATGATCTAATCTAAATAAGAGGTAAAAAATGATTTTTAAAATTGCTTCAGACTCTCTTTAAATGGTGAAGATGTAACAGGCTTGGGGGGGAGGGCCCGGGGTCTGCCCCCCTTGCCTTAATGGTAGCGCTGGCCCTGCATGCCTGGCAGGGTGGGGTTACCTACCAATATGCAGCAATATATAGATAAAGGAAGTGTTTTTGATGCTGAAACCAGGATATTTAACCACTTAACATCTCAGTCGTTTTCAGCTTATGCATCCGAGCAATGTTCACCTCCCATTCATTAGCCTATAACTTTATCACTACTTATCACAATGAACTGATCTATATCTTGTTTTTTCCGCCACCAATTAGGCTTTCTTTGGGGGGTACATTTTGCTAAGAGCCACTTTACTGTAAATGCATTTTAACAGGAAGAATAAGAAAAAAAATGAAAAAATTCATTATTTGTCAGTTTTCGGCCATTATAGTTTTAAAATAATACATGCCTCCATAATTAAAACCCACGTATTGTTATTGCCCATTTGGCACGGTTATTTCACCATTTAAATTATGTCCCTATCACAATGTATCGCGACAATATTTTATTTGGAAATAAAAGAGCATTTTTTCCGTTTTGCATACATCACTATTTACAAGCTTATAAAAAAAAAATAGAGAGAAATATTTCATCTTTACATAAATATTTAAAAAGTTTAGACCCTTAGGTAAATATTTATGTGCTTTTTTTATAGTAATGTTTTTTTTTTTGTTTTTTTTTATTAAACATTTTATGTGGGCATTTTTGGGAGGGTGGGATATAAAAGTGTTTTATTTGGGGAAATATTGGTGTATTGTAATGTTTTTTGGCATTTACTTGTAGTTTTACTTTTTGGCCACAAGATGGCAATCTCGAGTTTGTTTACATGACGTCACTCTAAGCGTACAATGTACGCTTAGAGGGACACAGCTTCAGAAAGAGCGAAGCTTCCGAGAGAAGCTGTCGCTTTTTCAGCGGGGGAGAGGAATCAGTGATCGGGCTCCATAGCCCGATACATTGATTCCGTGGCTACCGACTCCGCGGCTGGGAGTGCGCGTGCACGCGCACGATCGGGCGCGGGAGCGCGCCTGTCCTCCTTGACGTTTTTATACGTCAAGGAGGACAAAGTGGTTAAAGGTGCGCATGAAAAAGAGGCACAATGGCCGCTGGGTTAGGCCTCTTGCACACTGCAAGCAATTCAGATTCAGATTCCGCTTTTTAATCTGTTTTTACTTCCGATTCAGATTCAGATTTGCAGTTTGCTCCCTGCACACTGCAAATCTGAATCTGAATCGGAGGTAAAAACTGATTAAAAAGCGGAATCTGAATCTGAATTGCTTGCAGTGTGCAAGAGGCCTTAAACCGATATAAGTCTAAATGATAAATACCATTGTGAATTGGGTGCCAAATGAAAATGGAAAAATATTTACAGTGGTTATGATGCTAGTAAAACACTGGTAAATATTACCAATTTTACTTCAACTAAACCTAACCCTGCTCTCACACAGAACCCTCCCCCCTCCGAAGCATAACCTTAAAACCCCCCTTCATGATGTCTAACCCTAAGACCCCCCTTCTTGACGCCCAACCTTAAGACCCCCCCTTCCTGACTCCTAACCTTAAACCCCTTCTTCCTGATGCCTAACCCTAAACGCCCCCTTCCTGACGCCTAACCCTAAAACCCCCCATCCTGATGAGTAACCCTAAAACCCCCTTCCTGACGCCAACCCTAAAACCCCCTTCCTGACGCCTAACCCTAAACGCCCCCTTCCTGAGGCCTAACCCTAAAACCCCCTTCCTGACGCCTAACCCTAAACGCCCACTTCCTGAGGCCTAACCCTAAAACCCCCTTCCTGATGCCTAACCCTAAAACCACCTTCCTGATGCCTAACCCTAAAAATATCTTCCTGATGCCTAACCCTAAAACTCTTCTTCCTTTTACTGATGCCTAACCCTAAAACTCTTCTTCCTTTTACTGATGCCTAACCCTAAAACCTATAGCCTATAGACACACCTTTCTTAGCAGCCTAGAATTCACCCTCTGTGAACCTACCCCCCCCCCTCCCCGCCAAACCACCCGTCCTAGGTAGCTACAAGTGTCCCTTAGTATTAGGTAGCCAGAGGTATCCTCAGTATTAAAGCGGAATAACACAGCATTTCTTTGCTCTAAAAAAAATTATTTACAGCATATTATATACAACCAGCATTTTTTTTTTACTACACCAGCATTCAAAGGGTTACACACAGCCAGGGCTGGAAAGTTCAGTGCAGAGAAATGTGGACGCATCTGAAGTATAGATTATGTTATCTTGTGTTTACTTAATTGTATCAAGTGAGGAATGTGACATTCTCTGACTGTGAAGATGGACACAGACAGAGAAGCAGAGCTGGAACCCACAAGAGCGCTTTTCAGAGCATTTAGGGAGTGCTTGAAAACGCTAGCGATTTCCAAAAACGCTCAGCTAATGTTAAAGGATGTGCCAACTTCCACTGGAGCGTTTGTGATTCCCAAAATCGCAAGCGCAGGACATGCAGCATTTTGTTAGCGTTCGCGCTTCAATGTAAAGTATATACCCGTATTTTTGGGAATATAAGACGCTCCGGCATATAAGACGCACCTAGGTTTAGGGGGCAAAAATCAGAGAAAAAAAAAAAAGCTAATCCTAGGTGCGTCATTGGTGCAGGGACGTCTTATGGACCTTTTCTCCCTAAACTACACTGCCCATCTACACCACACTGACCTAAGCTAAACTGCCCATCTATACCACACCACACTTCACTTCACTTACCCCTGCTGCCCCCACTACACTACACTTCACTAACTAACCCCTGCTGCTGTAACCACCTACTTCACTACACTACACTAACCAACGCGTTCTGCCACCACCAAATAAACTACACTAGCTAAACCCTGATGAAACATCTCACCTGATCCTGTCGCCACGATCCTCTCCTCCCCCATCTGGCTTTCTTCATCAGAGGGCGCCCATCATTCAGGATGCAGGTCTTCAGGGTCCAAGCTGCGGCACTCCTCTTCAGCTGCAGTCCCTTCTCTTCATCCCAGGACGTCTTGTCATGCATTGTGAACGTCTTCAGAGCCCCAGCTGCCCGCGGTCCTCTTCGCTGCAGTCTTAGCATAGACTGCAGCCTTGCCATATACATGTGCTGCCGCCGCCATCTTTCCTAGTTACGGCGTCCTCACCAGACGTTCTCCCTAGTTACAGCGTCCTTCCCCGACGTCCTCGATAGTTACAGCGTCCTTCCCCGACGTCCTCGATAGTTACAGCGTCCTTCCCCGACGTCCTTCCTAGTTACAGTGCCCTCTGCTGGTTGATCTGCGGCGCATATGTGCGCGTAACATCAGAGGCACTGTAACTAGGAAGGACTTCTGGGGAGCGCATGATGACAGAGGGCACTGTAACTAGGAAGGATGGCGGCTGCAGTCTATAGGAAGACTGTAGCGAAGAGGACCGCGGGCAGCTAGGGCTCTGAAGACCTTCACAATGAATGACAAGATGTCCTGGGATGAAGAGAGCCAGACGAGGAGGAGAGGATCGCAGCGACAGGATCCGATAAGTATATTCCGGAGCCACATTTACCGCATCCTTGAAATATAAGACGCACCCACATTTCCCCCTCATTTTTGGGGAAGAAAAAGTGCGTCTTATATTCCGAAAAATACGGTAATCACTGGCGTAATCGCTCATCAAAACCTGCACGGATCAAATTTGCTAGTGTTTTAAAGTTAATGTACACTAACAAAATTAAAAATAAATGAAAGGATCAATGAGACTTTAAAACGCTAATCTGCACACAACCGCTGGCAAATTGTTTACACTTTCTAAATCGCTCCCTAAAACGCTCATGAAATCGCTTACAAACTGCTCATACAAAATGCTAGCGATTGCGATTAGCGATAGCGTTTTGTAGTGGGCTCCAGCCCTGAAAGCATGTCTGCCTTCAATACATAATGAATAAAACCAGTTATTAATAAAATGCAAAGTCAGCTCACAAAGCAAAAAAATGTACTTTTGGGAACGTATAATTTCTAAATGAATAATTATACTTCTGCACAAATGCAAATATGATAACCATATGGCATATAAAAAGTAGGAAAACATGTTTTTATTGAATATTAGCTAGAGGTGCCCCCAAGTATTAGGTAGCTAGAGAGGAACCTCAGTAGTAAGTAATCGCTAGAGAACAGAGGTGCCAGCAGGATAAAAAGTAATAAAGGTTTTAAAATTTGCTAGGAGGCAGGGGTGGACTTACCTCCGATTAGCAGACACGATAAACTGTCTGAATTAAATAAACACATTTATTATTGGTACCCCAAAAGATGCAACGTGTTTCACAGGCACAGCCCGCCCCATCATCAGTAGCACAAATAGTGCCTCTGTAGACAGATCTGCTATTCGTGCTACTGATAAGCTGCTGCTTGTTCCCTGACTTATTGCCTGATGGGGTGGGCTGTGCCTGCGAAACGCGTTGCATCTTTTGGGGTAGCAATAATAAATTTGTTTATGTAATTCAGACAGTTTATCGTGTCTGCTTTCCGGAGGTAAGTCCACCACTGCCTCCCAGCAAATTTTAAAACCTTTATTACTTTTATCCTGCTGGCGCCTCTGTTCTCTAGCAAGTACACTGTGTCCACCCCTGATGGAGGGGTGACCTACCCCTATTCTTCCTATGTACAGAGAGCGACATCTTAATCCTGAGTGAGGACATAAACAAGTATTTACCTTACTAAACAGCCCGTCAGCTCTGATCGCTGGCTGGCAGGCTGATCGCTGGAGTCCTTCATGCGCAGTGACGGAATCTGGCACTTGTGCAAGCATGAGCTCCCGTCTAATCTCGCTCCTCGCGAGATGACGCAATATGGCGGCGTGTAGGAACAACAGAGCCACTCTGCGGCTGCCAATCTGCGTTAGGCGGTCGCAGAGTGGTTAATTTTCAAAGTGAAAAATTTCGCTTAGACAGGCCTGACCCCCGATATTTATTAGGCCCCTGAATTTCTGCTTTGGATGCCCAATAGCCGATATTTGCATTAGCTTCTATGGGGTTCCCAAATCGTCCATTAACCGCAGGTGCCCAAATTTCATGCTCCCATTTAAAATTAATCCAAAGCGAGAGAAAACTTGCTTCAGACTAGATATTTACCTATGTAGAGAAAACGTTCTGGATCCCATACAGCCTTCCCGGTCTTCTCTCCATGCCCTCATTTTACTACCCCTTCCTTCCCCATTAAATTTACACACCCTCGGCACTTGCGCATTTGTACTGTACATGTGCAGTCCTGGACTCATGCTTGCCCAATACAGATCCGCTCATCTTTGGAAGTAGGAACAATGGGATGTAATAAGGACCGGGAAGTGGAATCCAGGGTCTTCCCTCTACATAGTCAAGTATCTAACTTTTTTACCCCGGCTGCAAGCTCAATTTATTGTAAAATTGGGTATCCTAAATAGAGATTGCCCAAACAGTTCGCCAGCGGACAGTTCCCAGTGAATATCCGCTGTTCACGTTCTCGGTGAACTGTGAACATATGGTGTGTTTGACCCGCCCCCTATTCATCATCATGGAGCCAAACTTTGACCCCTTACCTCACAGTCAGCAGACAAATGTCAGCCAATCAGCTAGAACCCCCTAGTGCCCCCCCCCCACCCCCCTATCGCAAAGCAGTAGCGGTGGCCATATTGGATTAATTCTCTGCTGGCTGCTGACTGTTAGTGAGAGCAGGATCAGACTTCCTGCAGATACAGTGGAGGAAATAATTATTTGACCCCTCACTGATTTTGTAAGTTTGTCCAATGACAAAGAAATGAAAAGTCTCAGCACAGTATCATTTCAATGGTAGGTTTATTTTAACAGTGGCAGATAGCACATCAAAAGGAAAATCGAAAAAATAACCTTAAATAAAAGATAGCAACTGATTTGCATTTCATTGAGTGAAATAAGTTTTTGAACCCTCTAACAATAAAAGACTTAATACTTAGTGGAAAAACCCTTGTTTGCAAGCACAGAGGTCAAACGTTTCTTGTAATTGATGACCAAGTTTGCACACATTTTAGGAGGAATGTTGGTCCACTCCTCTTTGCAGATCATCTCTAAAACCCTAAGGTTTCGAGGCTGTCTCTGTGCAACTCTGAGCTTGAGCTCCATCCATAGGTTTTCTATTGGATTAAGGTCCGGAGACTGACTAGGCCACTCCATGACCTTAATGTGCTTCTTCTTGAGACACTCCTTTGTTGCCTTTTGCTGTATGTTTTGGGTCATTGTCGTGCTGGAACACCCATCCACGACCCATTTTCAGTTTCCTGGCAGAGGGAAGGAGGTTGTCGTTCAGGATTTCACGATACATGGCTCCGTCCATTTTCCCGTTAATGCGATTAAGTTGTCCTGTGCCCTTAGCAGAAAAACACCCCCAAAGCAAAATGTTTCCACCCCCATGCTTGACGGTGGGGACGGTGTTTTGGGGGTCATAGGCAGCATTTTTCTTCCTCCAAACACAGCGAGTTGAGTTAATGCCAAAGAGCTTTATTTTGGTCTCATCAGACCACAGCACCTTCTCCCAGTCACTCACAGAATCATTCAGGTGTTCGTTGGCAAACTTCAGTAGGGCCTGCACATGTGCCTTCTTGAGCAGGGGGACCTTGCGAGCCCTGCAGGATTTTAATCCATTGCGGTGTAATGTGTTTCCAATGGTTTTCTTGGTGACTGTGGTCCCTGCTAATTTGAGGTCATTCACTAACTCCTCCCGTGTAGTTCTAGGATGCTTTTTCACCTTTCTCAGAACCATTGACACCCCACGAGGTGAGATCTTGCGTGGAGCCCCAGAGCGAGGTCGATTGATGGTCATTTTGTACTCCTTCCATTTTCGAACAATCGCACCAACAGTTGTCACCTTCTCTCCCAGCTTCTTGCTAATGGTTTTGTAGCCCATTCCAGCCTTGTGCAGGTCTACAATTTTGTCTCTGACATCCTTGGACAGCTCTTTGGTCTTTCCCATGTTGGAGAGTTTGGAGTCTGCTTGATTGATTGATTCTGTGGACAGGGGTCTTTTATACAGGTGACTAGTTAAGACAGGTGTCCTTAATGAGGGTGACTAATTGAGTAGAAGTGTCTAACCACTCTGTGGGAGCCAGAACTCTTAATGGTTGGTAGGGGTTCAAAAACTTATTTCACTCAATAAAATGCAAATCAGTTGCTATCTTTTATTTAAGGTTATTTTTTCGATTTTCCTTTTGATGTGCTATCTGCCACTGTTAAAATAAACCTAAAATTGAAATAATACTGTTCTGAGACTTTTCATTTCTTTGTCATTGAACAAACTTACAAAATCAGTGAGGGGTCAAATAATTATTTCCTCCACTGTAGGTAGGGAACGCATTAGCTAGGCCTGTGTTCTTGTTCCTCACTTGCTGTGAAAGCACCCCAAACAGCCCTTTTGAGGGCTAGCACGTCTGCCTCCTGTGTTTTTTTTTCGTGTGCGACACTCCACAGCCCACTGACTGCCAGAGCTTTGTGCACACTACTGTTATTGTTGCTACATTAAGTTACAGCACAGTACCACTAGTGCATGATTTGTAGGAATGTAATGTGATTTCTGCCCTTTGGGGATTAAAACCCGACTTTGCGTTAACTCCATAATTTTTGGTAGGACTCTTTGCATGGATCCCCCTCCAGCATGCCACAGTCTGGGTGTTAGACACCTTGAAACAACTTTTCCATCACTTTTGTGGCCAGAAACAGTCTTTGTCTGCCCATCGAAGTCTATGGCGGTTCGCATGTTCGCGAACATTTGCAGAAGTTCGCGTTTGCTCTTCGCGAATTTTATGTTTGCGACATCTCTAATCCTGAAAAATATATTACATTCTGCGATATGTCATGCAGTGTTTTTTTTTGCTATGCCATTGCCACTTTTGACACAAACCGCAAGGCTCCTGGTAACAGGAGATCGATCTCGCTGTGGAGAAACATTGTTCCACTACTTCAGAATTATTTTATGTAACTCAACCACATTGGACAGTTCTTGACTCTGAAATGGCCTTTTTCACCCTACCATCTCCTGTCCTACTGGCCCTTTTCACCCTACCATCTCCTATCCTACTGGCCCTTTTCACCCTGCCATCTCCTGTCCTACTTTTGCCAATGGAGGAGGTCGGAAGGACTGAAGGCATGGAGCATTTTTTATACTAAAGCAGCCTATATCGCACCTTCCTAATTTTGGAAGCTTATAGGTGAGAACTGGGTAGAGCATGTGCCTCTGTAAAGACACACCTCATCACTAGACGAAAACACATAGCCACAGAGAAATACAGCCAGGGTCGGACTGGGACACTGGGGGCCCACCAAAGAAATTTCAAGCTGGGGCCCACACATCCCATGATTGTGGTGAAAAAAGGGCGTGACCATGCACCGGAAGGTGGGCGTGGTCATGATGTATTATGGACAGGGCCAAATGTACATGATCTTAGCAGCATTGTAATTCAGAGACACTGCTGCCCAGTAACACTTTGCATAGAGTCCCCTCCTTCAATATAAAGTAATGTCCTATTTTGCAGAGGTTGCGACCGCAGAGGTTGCGACCGCATCGGGGCCCTTGGGCCAAAGGGGCCCCGAAGGGCCCTCCCTCAACTACAGTATTGCCTCTCTATTGGTCCTGTGCTCATAATAATCACTTCTATGGATACTTTGAATAGAGGTAATCATTAACGAGCTGCTCCCCATCCCCTTCTTGCACCTCTGACACTGTAGTTGCCATTGGCAGGTTTTGGTGCGTCGTATCAATTGTTATGTAGAGTGCTTGGGGGGCCCCATTGTAAAATTTGCATCAAGGCCTACAGCTCCTTAGCTACGCCACTGCTCTCAGCATGAGTGATTACAGTCACAGCACTGAGAAGAGAATTTTTGTGCTGCAGGCAGCAATTGGAGCTTTGTCAGACAAGGAAGGGGGGGGGGGGGCACCCGAGACCTGGAGGCGGGGCCCACCGAGGGAAAAAACTGTACTACTGTGGCCCAGTCTGACCCTGAATACAGCAGACAGTATTACATACTATTGATAGGAATGGGGTGAGGGTATTAGTCTGACATACTGTCCACACTAACGGAGCATTGGGGGGGGGGGGGGGTTAGTTGTAAAGCCTGAGAAACAAGTTGAGGAAAAAAGACATAGCATTGTCTACAGCTAACATGAACACAACACAACTTTAAGTGATCCTTTGGATTCCGCATCGCTTGTATGCTGCATAGGTAAACCTTTTAGCCCCTAGGGATATATGTGAATTGCTTCCTAGAAACAGCTGGGTAATGAACTAAAAACTTACTTTGCAGTGGAACATCTCCACCATTAATTTGGAATGTCCCTAGGTTTAGGCCCAGCTTTGTGTTGGCGATAGGGTTAAACATGTGCTGCGTTACTGTGGCCCACGCGTGGCGTACAACCCTGTCATCATGACTCCAAGGGCGTCTAAACAAACCGTGCGGCCGGCGCAATGGAAAATAATGTTTACATGTTTACAAGCGGACCACACATGGAGATTTGACTTGAAAGCCTTTATTTGTTTTATGATCGGGGGGCAAGGAGAGATAATGGACCCTACATCAATCCATTACAGAAACGCATTAGACGGTTTGAAGAGCTTGACTCCAGCAACCCATCTATCTGCGGGAAAAAAACCTTTAAATACAACTTTATTGTCGGATGTATAGGTCAACACAAAAGTTGTCTGTATTGAATATATGAGGATAGATTTAATTATTCTATTTATAATATTCTGACTAAAAAAATGTATTAGGAAAATAAGAAATATTACAAATGGACGTTTCTTTTATTTTTTTGTAGCTCCACCTACTGGTTCTGCTGCCAAGATTTTCAAGATGAAACATGTCTTCCATTATGTACATAGGCAATACGTTTTTAACATCACACTGGATGAAACTCAAGTGATTGACCAATAACAGAAGCTGGACATTTTAATTCTCCTTTGAAAATGCAATTTTTCAGGCTGCCGCATTGATTTTTTGTGGCCCATAAAATCAAAGTACCTGAATCAGTGAGAAAATCTCCAACTGTCGAGACCTGATTTTATTTAAATAGTCCTCTTGGGCAGAGGGAGGAGCTTGAGCAATTATTGTACCTTCCCTCCTAACCCAAAACATCAGAACAGGTGAAGTAAAGGAGCTGTTCGCAAGGCTGGGAGAGGGCAGAAAGAACACTACTAGTGAGGTGGCGGAAAGTAGTTTTGGAAACAGGCACACAGGTCACATGACCAGAATTTATGGGTCTGCGACTCTGCTTTCCTGGCTGCAATACACAGAATCCTTCTGCAGGCTGGCTGTAATCATGCTGGCAGAGAAGGCAGCAGGACGGACAGAGCTACATCCTGCCTGTGTGTGCTCTTCCTCTCCCTATCTTCTGCATGTAAGTATAACTACCGAAATAATACACTGTACCTGTAAGGAAAAAAGTGCCCCTGGGGGTACTTACCTTGGGAGGGGAAAGCCTCTGGATCCTAAAGAGGCATCCCCCTACCTAAGTAGAGGCGATCCAGCCCTGGCACACCTCGAAAATCCACTGACAAGGCTGTATGTAGGTGCAGTAGCGGCTGCAGCACACGGCAGAATGTACATCTGTGCTCCTGCACAGGCACAGCACTAGCATCTTCTTGGGCTCTGGGCGAGTCAAGTCATCTGCTCAGTAGAGCAGACCCGATTGGGCTCAGCTATTTTTGCCGGAGCCCAAGGGAAGCTGGTACTGTGCCTGCACAGGAGTGCAGATGTAAATATTGCAGTATGTTTGGGAGAGCCATTGCTGGAACAAGAAGGCACAGAAGGTTGGGGGAAGTCTCATTAGGATCTAGAGCAGGCATGGGCAAACTTGGCCCTCCAGCTGTTAAGGAATCCCACAATGCATTTGCCTTTATGAGTCATGACTGTGGCTGTCAGACTCCTGCAATGCATTGTGGGACTTGTAGTTCCTTAACAGCTGGCGGGCCAAGTTTGCCCATGCCTGATCTAGAGGCTTCCCCCTCCTGAGGAAAGTATCTAGTGGGGCACTTTTTCCCTTAAAGGGACACTGTAGGGGGGTCAGGGGAAAATGAGTTGAAGTTACCCGATGCTTCTAATGATCCCCCGCAGACATCCTGTGCCCGCGCAGCCACTCCCCAATGCTCCTACTCCGCCTCTGGTTCACTTGTGGAATTTCAGACTTTAAAGTCTGAAAACCACTGCGCCTGCGTTCCCGTGTCCTCGATCCTGCTGATGGCACCCTGAGCATATTGCACAGGCCCAGTTTAGGTTGTGCCTGCACCGTGCACTACTGGTGACATCGGCGGGAACGAGGACACAGCAAGGCAGGCGCAGTGGGTTTCAGACTTTAAAGTCTGAAATTCCAGAAGTGAACCGGAGGCGGGGCCGGAGCATCAGTGAATGGCTGCGTGGGCACAGGATGTCTGTGGGGGACCATTACAAGCCCCGGGTAACTTCAACTCATTTTCCCCCGACCCCGTACAGTATCCCTTTAAGCTAGGTCTACACGCTCCGATGTGCCTTATCAATCGAGCCGCTACTGCGGCTCGATTGATAAGATCCGACAGGTCTGATCTTGCTGCCGCCGATTCCCTGCTCGTTCCCCACGAGGGGACAATGGCAGGGAATCGAGCGGAAGATAAGCGGCGCGGGGGACGAGCGAGGGATCGAATCCGATGCACGCGCAGGCGAGCGGGGATGTGGCGGGTACACGCGGGGATGCGAAAGAGTCGATCCGGCGGCTAATCGAGCCGCCGGATCGCGATTCGTCTAGATGGGGCTTAACAGGTTTACTTTAAGGACTAGAGTGATAAGATAGCACGACCAGGGCCATATGCAATTCACTTTTTCTCCTAATTGATATTTTCAAAATTGTCAATAATATGCCATTCAAACCACCAGCAAGCAAACAAGTAATCCAAATAATTCTGACAGTACTTTTTCACCTACTTTTGGGTACTTTTTCCATTGCAAAGTGCTGAAAAGTTATTTTAAATTGAAGATGAAAAATGACCTCCTAGGAGAAATCTGAGGATCTGATTTTCAAAAGCACTTAGTGAAGGGCAGTTGCTCCATCCAACTGACAAAAAAAAGTGTAGGATGAGCAGGGAGGCTGGCCAGCATCTTTCTATATATATTTTTCAGACAGTGTCTTTATAAAGAATAAAGGCCATGCTGAGAATCCCCTATTGAGAGCTGGACTAGCCCAAAAGCTGTCACTTCTGTCAGATTTTTACTACCTACTGTAAGTGACAGCAACATAGGAGAAAAGTAATTTATGGCTCATTTTACTCTAGAAAAAATTTACTTCTTATTTGTATGTGTTTACATTTAAAATGTTACACTTTTTCGCAATAGTGGTCCTTTAGTGAATTAACACTTAAAATACTGATCAATGTTTGGTGATAAGCAAACCTCCCAACTTTTTGAGATGAGACAGACGGTCACTTTAAGACACCCCCCTAATCATGCCCCCGCCACACATGCCACTAAAAAGTCATAAGAAAAAGATGTCATTTTTAGAATTCAACCACACTGGTCCTTTCTATCAGTAGTAGTTTTTCTTCATGTTAACATTTGAAATTATGAAAAATATCAGCTTAAAGAGGAACTGTAACATGAAAAGATCCCCTGGGGGGTACTCACCTCGGGTGGGGGAAGCCTCCGGATCCTAATGAGGCTTCCCACGCCGTCCTCCATCCGTCAGGGCCCTCTGTGGAGTCCGGGCAGTGGTGACGTCAATATTTACCTTCCTGGCTCCTGCGCAGGCGCTCTGACGGCTGTCGGCTCCGAACTACATGGAAATACCCGATCGCCGTCGGGTCTGCTCTACTGCGCAGGCGCAAGTTTCCTGCGCCTGCGCAGTAGAGCGGACCCGAATGAGATCGGGTATTTCCGTGTAGTTCGGAACGGAAAGCCGCCACAGCGCCCCCGCTGGAGCCAGCAAAGGTAAATATTGAACTGACAGTCGGCACAGTCGCCGGCTGTTCGGAGGGCTGCGGTGAGACCCCCGTGGGACAGAGGACGGCGTGGGAAGCCTCATTAGGATCCGGAGGCTTCCCCCACCCGAGGTGAGTACCCCCCAGGGGATGTTTTTAATGTTACAGAGTCTCTTTAAAGGGGTTCTGTAGCATGTTAAAAAACAGACAAATTGACACTTCCCTGGGGCTTCTATCGCCCCTCTGCCGTCCTCCTACGATCCACCGTTCCCCGCCACCAGCACTGGTCAATTATTTGTCTAACAAGATAAATAGTGCACACTCCCGCTCGCGTCTCTGGGAGCTTACTGCGCAGGCGCAGTTGCGTTAGATGGCAGCGGGGAACGGAGGATCGTAGGAGGACAGCGCGGGACATGACAGCTACAGGGGGCCGATAGAAGCCCCAGGTAAGTGTCAGTTTATTTTTTGTTTTTTTACATGCCACAGAACCCCTTTAAAGAATGGTGATAAAGTTTGGAGTCAAACATTTTTTGTAAAAAAATGTATATATTTGTACATCAGTCCTGCAAGAGTGACACGTGAGGAAGAAAGAGTGACGGAGAGATTTTGTTTCCAAAGAGGGACAGTCCCTCCAAATAAGGAACAGTTGGGAGCTATGGATACGTTTATAAGTTTCACTTGCTTTATCGCTAGCATGATCTTAGTTTGGCGGATGCAAAAGCAGCCCCATCACACAGAACCCACTATTAACTCCATTAGATCACGGAACCACGTGCATCATTTTTACAATAATTATCTATAAATGATTTAGTCAGTGTTTGCCCATTGTAAAATCTTTCCTCTCCCCGATTTACATTCTGACATTTGTCACATGGTGACATTTTTACTGCTGGCAGGTGATGTCAGTGGAAAGAGATGCGGCTTGCTTTTTTGGCAGTTGGAAACAGCTGTTATTTCCCACAATGCAACAAGGCTCCCACAGTGTGATGTCAGAACCATGGTCCAGTCATCACACTGTAGGAGGGGTTTCACCACAAAATCAGCCATACAGAGCCCCCTGGTGATCAATTGAGAAAAGGTTTAGATTTCTCCTGGGAAAGGGGGTATCAGCTACTGATTGGGATGAAGTTCTATTCTTGGTTACAATTCTCTTTAAGCTGTAGAAGTCTTATTTACCATATGAAAGCCATGCCAGTTATCGGAGTACAATGTTTTATTTGTTATTGGAAGCTGCAAAAGCACATTAATGTCTCAGAACCTCTTTGGGGAAGTGGATACAGATAGTAATTTGTGTACAAATGCTGCAGGTCCTGTTTGTTCACAGCACTGAAACATTAGACAAACGTTTACAAAATTCCCTTCGCTGACCGCTTGAAGGACTGCAGCGGGCAAATAACGTCTGGAGAAACAATAAGAGCATGGTTCTGTTTATGGGAAGAGGACTGTATTTCAGCACTTTGCATCAGACTGGCGCAGAGGGAGAGCGAGCAGTTTACACAGGCCCAGTAATTGTTAGTCTTTGCTACGTGAACACGCCATAATGTAATGTTCATAATGTATACTCAACAAAACAAATAAATAGCCACGAGGAAATGATTCCAATAAAAAGACTGGGTGCCTTGCGGAGTTTCCCATCTGGAGTTATTAACCACTTCAGCCCACAGGTGTTTTTACCTTCAGGACGGAAGCAATTTCACCCCGCCAGTGCTCCTCCCATTCATTCACTAATAACTTTATTACTACTCATCACACGTAAATGATCTATATCTTTTTTTTCCGCCACTAATTAAGATTTTCATGGGCAAAATTTGTTTTCAGTAATGACTTTATTTTCTATACATTTTATAGGCAAATACAAAAAAAGAAAAAAGAAAAAAAACACACACTATTTCTCAAGTTCCATCCCCTATAGTTTTAAAATAAGCAATGCTACTATAAATAAAACCCACCCATTTTATTTGCCCATTAGTCCCGTCTGTCACATTTAAATTATGTTCCTAGTACAATGTATGGCGTCAATATGTATAATATATATATTATGTGGAAATAAAGGTTTAATTTTCATAAGTCCTCATGTACTAAAAAGCAGTAATATACCCTCATGACATACATACTAAAAAAAAAAGAAGAGAGAAAAGCTAAACACCTAAGGCAACTGTAACGATTGTGGAATTCTCTCTGTGATCAGCGCACAGGATGTGCGCTGACACTGCGGAAATCCTCCACAAACGTATAATTTGCGGGAACCCAGCAGAAGGTGCAATGCACCTGTAGAGGGAAATTCCTGTCGGCAGGTGGAGCTGTGGAGTGCAGAGGAACAGCTCCTCTGCCCTACCACACACGACAGACAGGAATTGTACAAAGGGAAGAAACGCAATCGCAAGAGAGGCGATTGAGAATGAGCACAGAGACAGATTGTATATGTGTGCACCAAACTAGTCGCCAACCCGTGACGGTGCACACACCACAGCAGATATGAAGTAGGAACGCTATCGCGAGAGGTGCGATCGCCAGACGTGACACAAGGCTACAGCAAGGCGGAGCACGAGAGTAGCAAAGGCACAGCAAATCATACAATGAGGAGATAAGGAAAATAACAAACGCTAACTGAACGCGAACACCGCCCTCATTCGCAACAGTGCACGCGTTCATGCGCGGTCTCCACGTGATAAGCACAATAGAGACAAACACGCCTAACTAACCACCGACAGACAAACATGAAACAGAGGACGCGAGCGCTTGCTTAACGGTTACCTCACCGAGCCTCCAGCAAGCGTTTGTAGCAGACAAGACAGACACATGAAAAATAGGAACAGGCGAGAGATAGGATGCACAGCACTAGCGAAAAGAGGCCAGTGCGATCCAGGGAGACAGAGAGATGGAGATCAGACGGATCCACAGCACTAGCAAAAAGAGGCCAGTGCAATCCAGGGAGACAGAGAGATGGAGATCAGACGGATCCACAGCACTAGCGAAAAGAAGCCAGTGCGATCCAGGAAGACAGAGAGAGGAGATAGCTGGTAGCAACCGCTGCTCCATCTATACTCCAAGAACAAAGATCAGAACGACCTCCTGTCGACCACCGCAGGGACAGGACAATCGCAACAGACAAACAAAACAGATATGCAATCCTAACTGCACTAGGGAACCTGCCGAGTGCAGTCCCAAGAATTACTCTTAAGCTAATCTTCAGACAATGAGCAAGGCTGACACTCTCCAGAGTGTTTCACAGGAAGAATCCTTATGATCAGCAACTTACTGTGGGAAACATAGCTCTTTATAGAGCAAGCCCACAGGGGATGTGGCTAGGCAATCTGCATGACAAACATATGCAAATTCCTCAGCAGCAAGCTGCACAACTGACAAAAGGTTTCTCTTCCAGAGACCTGCAGAATGCAGACCTGAACAGTGGTCAAAAGGCTGCCTGCCTGCGCAGGCAGCCACGCGGATCCTCACAGTAACCCCCCTCTAGGGTCGGATTCCAGACGACCCTCCAACCTGATATTTGCAGAAGACTAACTGAAGACTCATGAAGGTCAGGACAGCCTGACAAGGCCCAATTCCAGAGTCAGTCCAGCCGAAACCGACCTCATCGGAAGCAAACGCCACCGAAACATGCCCATCAGTACTACCAGTCTCAGTATAACACCCATCAGGACTGTGAACACCAGAGAAGAAGCCATCGACACCCTCCAGACAATACCCACCACCTTCCAAGGAGCGTCTGAAAATACCAAACCTGCCACAATACCTGTTCAAAGTGTCCCTTACAACACAAAAGCCACTGTTGATCTTATCCAAGGTACCAAGCAAAATTTCTCCCAGAATCTCCCAGAACCTTTTGAAGCTCCACAGAGATCCCAAGAAGGCAGAACAATCACCAGGCTCACAAGCCCTCCTATGGAACCAATGACTATTCTGGATTCAGAATTACGAGGACACCCATCAAGATCAAGACTTTCAGGGACCACTTCTGGGCATGCAAGCAGGCAGGCCATATCAGAGCATGTCTCCACCGAGGAAGCATCTGAGCATGCAGGTAACCGAGGCACACTTGGGCTTTCTGGGTCACAGAGCACATTGGGGTACACCAGCACAGGAGAAACCTCAGAACATGTCGGGGAACTGCCACCCTCAGAGCCCGGCACAACAGGACCAAAACCAGCACCAGGCAGAGAATCATCATGAGCAGTGGTCTCAAGCACAGGGCTTTCAAAAGAAGGCTTGGACTCAAACCTAGAAATCTGTGACAACAATATCATCATTGACTACATATGAGTGAAGCTCCACCAGAGCTGCAAAGGTAGTCAGCACAACAGCAATGCCTACTGAAGTGGGCAACACCTCAGAAGGACTTGGGGGGCAGGAGACATCTCCTACAAGTTCTGCACCCTTTGGGAGGAACTCGGAGGTCTCCAGGACATCAGACAAGACCTCAGGAACATCATTTTTCAAGTTTTCTGAGAAGGATTCTGAACTATCCATGTTACAGGGCAAATCTGGAACTTTATTTTGTGGACAGGGCAGATGTCCCAGGGAAGGTTCCACCATAAACTGAGACTGAATTTCATCATCATGAGCGGAATGTACAGGAATATTTACTGGAACACACACGGACTTCCTAACTTTGATCTCACTGCACCCAGAATTCTGTGTAGCAGTCAAACTAGCTTGCAACTCCAAAACTGCAGAAAAACAGGTGAGTATAGTAGCCATACCTAGAGGAGCCTCTAGGGACACTATAGTGGCTTGCAAAAGTATTCGGCCCCCTTGAAGTTTTCCACATTTTGTCACATTAGGCTACAAAATGATTTCCAATCATCCCAAGGAGCACTGTTCAAGCAATCATTCAGAAATGGAAGGAGTATGGCACAACTGTAAACCTACCAAGACAAGGCTGTATACCTAAACTCACAAGCCGAACAAGGAGAGCACTGATCAGAAATGCAGTCAAGAGGCCCATGGTGACTCTGGACGAGCTGCAGAGATCTACAGCTCAGGTGGGAGACTCTGTCCATAGGACAACTACTAGTCATGCACTGTACAAAGTTGGCCTTTATGGAAGAAAGGCATTGTTAACAGAAAGCATAAGAAGTCCCGTTTGCAGTTTGCCACAAGCCATGTGGGGGACACAGCAAACATGTGGAAGAAGGTGCTTTGGTCGGATGAGACCAAAATTGAACTTTTTGGCCAAAATGCAAAACGCTATGTGTGGCAGAAAACTATTAATAGTTTATCAATGACCCCTAGCGCAACACAGTCCTATTTCCCCGGTAGTTCTTTCTTGCTGTACAGTTCTTATTCAGGTTGTGTCACCACCACCACACCCAACTAGAATACGACTCACCCTCTTGTAAGACCAACAGTATGGTCTATTTGCGCCTTGGGGTTATTCCCTGGTCACCCCCGACCAATCGATCTAAGTTGCCTCTTGTGGATATTGGGACCTCCACCGCAGGGTTAATGGATCACCAGTTCTCCCACTCTATGCTTTCCTCTTCATATAAACTTAGATGCAGACCTCCAAAAAGAGGCACAACATAGCATAATACTGGTTTAAAAATGTTAATGCTAAAAAAATATTGCACTTACACATTAAAAGTAGTTTTCAACACATGAGTTTTTTGACGGGCTCTCCCCCGTTTGTGTGGGCCACCGTGGGCTGTCCTGGTTTCTGAGGCTGGTATCAGCTGCCGCGCGCATAGCCGTCCACTCCTCACCGAACGCTCAGGTCCTAGCACTCTGCCGCCACTTCCGGGTACCGCCCTACCGGTTTCGTCAATTGACTCATCAGGAGCTGGCACCCGGAGTGGCTGTGAGTGCTTAAGACTTGTCAACCCCTCCGCATCCGCCCATCCCATGACGTCAACGCCTTCCTCTCCTCTGGAACCAATCAGACTACCCAATTAACCCAAACTATTAACACTGCACATCACTAAGAATACACCATCCCCACTGTCAAATATGGTGGTAGCAGCATCATGCTCTGGGGTTGCTTCTCTTCAGCAGGTACAGGGAAGCTGGTCAAAGTTGATGGGAAGATGTATGGAGTCAAATACAGGGCAATCTTGGAAGAAAACCTCTTGGAGTCTGCAAAAGACTTGAGACTGGGGCGGAGGTTCACCTTCCAGCAGGACAACGACCCTAAAGATAAAGCCAGGGCAACAATGGAATGGTTTAAAACAAAACATATCCATGTGTTAGAATGGCCCAGTCAAAGTCCAGATCTAAATCCAATCGAGAATCTGTGGCAAAGTCTGAAAACTGCTGTTCACAAACGCTGTCCATCTAATCTGACTGAGCTTGAGCTGAGAAGAATGGGCAAGGATTTCAGTCTCTAGATGTGCAAAGCCGACTACTTTGCTAGTATATATATATATATATATATATATATATATATATATATATATATATACACACATACATATATATATATATATATATATATATATATATATATATATATATATATATATATATATATATATATATATAATTTTTTGGCTTGGTAACTGGGGTGGGGGTGGAAGGGGGTTTGGAAGTGGTTTAATTAATTTTATTAATACAAAAAGTCTGTGGTGTGCAAATCAAATTTTTTGCTACTACATGGCACTAGAAACACTCCCTGGTTTACCAAGTGTTATGTGTTATTTAAGGTTTTTTTTCACTTTGATTCACGTTCATTCTTATGAATGGACATGACCCATGATCAGGGTCATGTCCATTCATTACAGGCACTGCAACTGGTTCTGGGAAGCCTTGCTTCCCTTCCCCCAATAGCCGAAACGGAAAACCGCCAGGGTGTGCAGGACTGCAGCCCTGCATATGCACTGCCGCTTAAACACTGGACGAGAGTACTCATCCAGTTTGACTTTTGCGGTGCCTATCTGGATCAGAATACTCGTCCAAATAGGCTTAAGTTGTTAATGGTAAACGTTACCAGAAAAATTCATTTCGGTACGACTTTTCAAGGCGGCTTGCTATTTGGGGACCCACGTATTAACCACTTCAGGTTTCTGGGTCTTTACCTCTTAAAGAGTACTTCTGGAAAGCCAGGCCCTGGCTTAATGCTGCAGGATTGATAGGTCACAGGATTAAATACTTACTCAATCCAATGTAAATCAGGACTCTGCGGACGCTCCCCCCATCCTCGGGAAAGCAGTGGCAGTCATGTTTCTGGAGTCCGACGAAGCTCTTCAGAGACCTCCCCGTGCAATGCCGCCAAGCTAGGGGGGGTTGGGGGTGCCCGGAGCCTTGGCCAAAATTGTGTTGGGAAGGTTTCAAAGCGATCACCTGCCTGGGTGGATAACCATATTTTTCAGATTATAAGACGCACCTAAAATTCCTGACAATTTTGGCATATCAGCTGTGTCACTATTGATACAGCAATAACTTTTTCTATTACTTATGCAACAGGCATCAAACACAAGGCCCACGGGTGGAATGCGGCCCTCCTCATGTGACCCTTGAGAAAAGAACAACAGCACACAACCTCTCCATCCAGGAGAGCCCACATGAAACATTGTCAGCAGGGCTGGTTTACCACAAGGCACTGTAGGCACGTGTCTACAGGCGCCTGATGATGGAAGGGCAGCTCCCCCCTCTCCCCAAGCACCTGAGGGGTTATAGGTTACTTACCCTGCTCTCAACATTCCAATGACGAGATCTCCCTTCAGTCAGGGGCACCTCTAGCTACTTAAGAGGTTCCCCTAACAACCTAATACTTGAGGGGACCGCTAGCTACTTAATATTGAGGGTAATTCTTGCTACCTACTACTAAGGGTCAACTGTGGCAGTCTGTGATGGTATTTATACATACCTGGGGCTTTCTCCTGCCCCCTCCAGGCTGATCGCTTCCTCATCATCCTCCTGTGCCGCCTGGACCCTCCACAATTTGGCCTGGAAAGTCCTCCATTCTAGGGCGTACTGCGCGCTCCGCACCACCGATCCCCGGCCATGGGAGCATGCTTGGCTAGATGCCGCCTACACTGACTGACCGCGACTGGTGGACTTTCCGGGGTGAATTGCAAAGGATCCAAGGGACGCAGGAGGACAAAGAGGGAGTGATCAGCCTGGAGATGGCTGAAGGAACCCCCAGGTATGCACAATTTTTTTTCTCCTACCCCATCTCAGGTACACTTGATCCTCCACATCCTGATTGTTACATATAACCTCCCCAGCCCTGGCCCCTATTCTTCTGAAAATAGTGCCAAACCCTGACCAATACTCACTTTACATCATCTTCATATTCAGGGGTTTGACTTAGGGAACGACTATTGTACGTATCAACTGAGCATCGGTGTTCAGGTATAATAGCTGAGTGAAGGGTTCCTGCTGCTATTATGCAGTTATGCAATCAGTGTACAATGGCTTTCACACATGTGCAGCCCCACAAGTGTATCAGGCCTTTGTAGAAATTAAAGCCTTCAGGCAACAGTAAGCTAAGTGGTGGAAGCCATCTTTTCTGTGTCCTCAGAAGTGCAAAACAAAGCATCACATGATGCCAAGGTAAACACACTGGAACACAGTGACTAAAGAAATTCTGTAGAGTACGAACATGTTGTTCCTGACAGAACCGCTTCACAACTAAAGCTGAAGACTTTCTAAGTATTCCTCGTATGTCTGTCCCTAACGCTCTAATATGTCATGCTGAGTGACAGAACAGCATTGTTCACAAGCTCGACAGGGGAGACTCCACAGCATCCCGGTAGCTGAATCTTAAAGTCTTCTGTGTGTGATAAACACCACCATCCATAGTTTGATATTTTAATTCAGTCTACCTGAACCCTACTTCCTGCAGGACCATGGATCTACCTGTCAAATAACTAGTTAACCATGGGTGGTGGCAATCTGTCCTAACTAGTTAGCTGTTGATGGATGGGTAACTTGTAATTGCATCAAGCAGTACCACCTAGAACTAGACTATGCAGAGTGGTGGTGGGTGGATCAATTTTCAGCCAGAATCTTCTTAATAGAGTTACAGTATGTGGAGTACTGTTCTCTTATCCACCAACATATTCCAGGGAGTATTGAACGTTTGTTTAGGATGTCCTTAAACTATGCATGACTACATTTAATGCTGAATTCCAAGATTTTTGTTTATGATTATGATTTTGAAGGTTTGATGGGAGGAAGAATAGATGGGTGGGATGATTGATATACTGTGTGGTTGAATGGTTGGTTGGCTAGGTGGATGTATGAGTAAGTGGGGGGGTGGATGTATGGGTAGGAGATGGATGGGTGAATATGTGAGAGGATTGGTGGTAGGACTGAATGGATGTGGGTGGATAGAGGATTGCATGAGTACGATAATGAAGGGATGGATGCATATTTGGGTGGCTAGATAGGTGAGTAGGTAGATGAATGTATGGCTTTATGGGTAAGTGGGTGTATTTATGTGTGGATGGATGGCTGGATAAGTAGAGGGATGGATGAATGGATGCATAGGTGGGCGGATAGAGGGATAGATGGATACATGCATAGGTAGGTAGATGGATAGGCGAGTAGGTGGATAGGTGTATGTATGGGTAAGTGGGTATATTTATGTGTGGATGTATAGATGGGTGTGTGTGTGGAAGGATGTATGTATAGAAGAATGAAGGGATAGATGGATTGATGTATGGATCGTTGGGGATGGATGGGTGGGTATATGTATGCATGCATGTACTGTATGTATATGCCTATGTATGTGTGTACTGTATATATGTATGTATGTATGTATGGATAGATGAATGGATGGATAGATGGATAGATGAATGAGTTGATGGATGGGTATCTGGATAGGTAGGTGGGTGTATGTATATATGGAGGGTTGGGTGTATGTATGCATGTGTGTATGGATGGATAGATGGATGGATAACTGGGGGGATAAATGGGCAAGTGGAGGATGGATGAATGGATGGATGGGTAGGCAAGTGAATGTATGGCTTTATGGGTGGATGGATAGACAGACAGACAGAGTGGGGTGGGAGGTGTGGATGGATTTGTTCTTTATTTGAGAGAGTTGCACTTTTATTAGATTATAACAGGATCTGTTAAGTGACCAGACGACACAAATCCTTTGAAGACACCTCTGAGTTAAAGTGATTTCTCAGCGATATTTTTCTAAGGGAGGCACGCACAAAATGCTGCTTGTGGTCGCACTGGAATGTTGTGTCTTATTCTCGATCCATCCCATAAAAGTACTGGAAACTTGATGAGTCCACATGGACATTGTTAAGATGCTTTGGACTAGTGTAATAAGGTTCAAGTTGCAGACAGAGCAGTTTCTAGCTTTTTTGTTACTACAGGCAAGTAGTCCTGTGTCACCATGTGGTGTATAAGTTGGATGCTTAATACAGGGAGTTCCCAAGATACAAACAACCCGCCGATCCTGTCGCATTTCGTTGCGCACCCCTTTCCTGCTCTTCCTACCCCAGCCCAGTGTGTAAATGCAGAGTATTGTGCTGTCACCTCTCAGCTGGAGTTCATAGCTGTGCTTCTGCCTGTCTGCTCGACCTAGTGCCCGGCATCTCCTACTGCATGTAGAATGATGGAGGAAAGTGGGGTGCCAGCACTAGAGGGACCTGGAGATAGACAGGATGGTCACACAGGTATAGAGCTGGACTCCAGAGCACAGTTGGAGCACAGCTTCTGCTGCACTATACTCTGCATTTGCACACTGGGCTGGGGGGAGTGCTTGGGAAGGGAATTCCAGAGGAGGGTAAAGGCTCATGAAAAATCTTGCACAACTGATTAGGAGGAGCAGGTATCTCTAATGGAGGACAGAAGGAGGTAGTGTGCAGAGCAGTGATTGTGTGGTTTGGATGGTATTTGGAGGCTAGTGAGTAGATGTATGGAGGAGAAAGATTGTGAATAGTTTTGTACATTAGAGTTTGGAGTCTGAAGTGGATTGGCAGCCAATTCATACAGGAGATACAGTAGTTAAGGCGAAATTTTTTAGGGCATGATTAGCATTTTGGAAGTGTCCTGAGCAAAACAGTGTTGGATACAAAACATTAAAGGATATCTGTAAAAAAAAAACAAAACAAAAAAAAAAACACGCCACTGGGGGTACTTACCTTGAAAGGGGGAGCCTCTGGATCCTAATGAAACTTCCCCGTCCTCTTCACCCTCCGGAATACAAGGCTACATATTTACATTGCCACTGGCCAGCCCCCAAACAGCAACGATGTAAATATTTACCTTCCCGGCTCCAGAGCAGGTGCAGTAGCAGCTTTCCGGTGGGCTCCAGCGTAAATAGCCAAGCCCGATCAGGTCCGCTCTACTGTGCAGGCGATGCCTACTGTGCAGAGCAATGTGCGCAGTGGACGTTTTACCACCTCCCGGGGGATCCTTTCTACATTCTACTTCCTCTCCTCCGAGGCTCCGCTTCCCCTTGTTGCGATCAATCTTGCTAAAGGGTTACAGCGGAGGATGGAGTGAAAACTGCAGCGCTGGATCCTAGGGAGGTAAGTGAGAGCTGAGGTGCCTCAGGACTCCCTAGCAGCATTCTTTTTTTTTCCAGGTTTTAGGATCTAAAAGCATGCAAATAAAATTGCACCGCTTTTAGACCATAACATCCGGAAAGAATCATGATGTCAAGGAGGTTAACTCATACTATTATTATTATTTATATAGCGCTAACATCTTCCGCAGCGCTGTACAGCGCATATTGACTTGCTATTTAAGTGTCCATCAGAGGGTCTCGCAATGCAACCCCTACCATAGTCATATGTCTATGTATGTATCGCGTAGTGTATGTATCATCATAGTCTAGGGACAATTTAGGGGGAAGGCAATTAACCTATCTGTATGTTTTTGGGTGTGGGAGGAAACCTGCACAGACACGGGGAGAACATACAAACTCAGTGCAGATAGTGCCTTGGCTGGGATTTGAACAGTAGACACATCGCTGCAAGACGAGAGCTCTAACAACTATGCCACTGTGGTGCCCAAACTGTTACTTTTTCTCTACATTCCCTTAGGAGGTCTTTTAAAAGGAATTTCAGCAGATTCTTTAAAAATCTAAAAGTACATTTCAGTTCCAGTAAGATAGATGTAAACTTGGCCTGATGCACGTTTCGTAAAACAAATGAGGCTGCTTCATCAGAGGTTCATAATTTAGCAATCATTGTGCTGGAGTAATGAATACATTAACATTATAAATTAGAAGAGCGAGATCCAGAATTAAAGGGGAACTGAAGAGAGAGGTATATGGAGGCTGTCATGTTTATTTCCTTTTAGACAATACCAGTTGCCTGGCAGCCCTGCTTATCCTCTGCCTCTAATACTATTAGCCATAGCCCCTGAACAAGCATGCAGCAGATCAGGTGTTTCAGTGGTTCAGACTTATAAGTCTGATCTGACAAGACTAGCTGCATGCTTGTTTCTGGTTTTAATCAGATACTACTGCAGAGAAATAGACCAGCAGGGCTGCCAGGCAACTGGTATTGATTAAAAGGAAATAAACATGACAGCCTCCATATACCTCTCTCTTCAGTTCCCCTTTAAGGATATCAAAATGTGTAAATATTGAAAAGAAGGAACCAGGAGGCCTTCCTATTGGGCAGCTTTGCCATAAACAAGGTACCCTTCCTAAAATAGAAGGTAGTTACAAGTTCTTTTTAAGGGTTTGTACATATGCCATTAATCATTCTTTTAGGTCCATAAAATACCAGAACCACTATAGTCTATAAAACGAATAAAATAGTCTATTCATGTTACAGAGCCAAGCAATTCAACTTGCAGACAGCTGTTTCAGGCGGTTTTCATCAGGACAAATTATGGACTAGATAAATGATTAGCTTTGAAACGAGGAGTTTCTTGGTCTCCAACACCAACTAGAGCAGATATATAAGCTCATTACTTTAAACAACATTACTTGAAAACCTCTGGTCTGTCCCCAAGCCCGATCTGATGGTAGTCGTCCTTACTCATTTAATTGGATCGCCCCATACTGGTAGTAGCACATGCAGAATTCCGGTAAAAAAGCACCTATCACCAGCACAATAAAAATGCCAATTATTTGATGGAGTCAAATATTAACTTGTGCAGTCAGCCAGAGCAGCAGGAAGACTAAACTCCAAGGGAAGTGCTGGTAGCAGATAAGTTACCCTGTTTGCTGGAATGAAAGATGTCTGAGTCCTCCTGCTGTGTCAACTGTCAAGCAGTGAAGAGGACATGCTAATCCTCTGTCACATGACAGCAAGTCCATCTCTCTGCAGGGGGGTAATTAACTAAGAGAGGGCTTGTCCATACCCCCTTTTTGCACATGCTGGGCACCATGGCGATTTTCGCCTGTAAACCAGGGTTGACACCTTGTTTCCAGTGAAGAAACTAAGCTAGACCTCTAGCAAAGCTTATATTGGTAACAAAGGTAAAGCAAAAAAACAAGAGCGCAAAAACAAAAAAAAAAACCCCAACTAATAAAATGTACATGTTATAGAATGCAGGGACCGATACAATCCATTTTTTCTCCTAAGTTATATTTTCATACCTCATTGATGAAATGCCTTTTAAGCCACTAATAGTAACCAAGAAAATACTCAGAATAATTCTGGCAGTACCTTTGCACCTACTTTTCAGTACTTTTTCAATTGAAGAGTGCTGAAAAGTTATTTTACACAGGAGTTGAAAAATTATCTCCTAGGAGAAAACTTGGTAAAAAAAAAAAAAAAAAAGGGAATTGAATAAGGACTACAGTGTGAACTTAGCTTTATTTTTTGAGTTTGGAAGGTTAAAGGAAACCTGAAGTAAGAGGGGGGACTTGGAGGAATCGGCTAATCTCAGATGCAGCGCTGTGCCGATGATTTGGGCGCCGTCATAGTCATGATGTGCATCTCATTGGCCATCCCTATTATGGACCTCAGTATGGCCAATATTGTGGTGAAACCCCTTCCCCAGTGTGATGTCAGGACCATGGCCCTGAACAGTTCCCGTCTGTGAACCTCGTTGCATTGTGGGAAATAACGGCTGTTTCCAACTGCCAAAAATACAGAATCTTCCCTTGCAGAATGTTCATTTACTGAGAGTTCTCTGCACAGACATCACTTGACAGGACTAAAGATGTCGCCATCTGTGATGAATTTCAGAATGTAAATGAGGGAGAGAAAAGATTTTACAGCGGGCAAACACTTAGAAAATAATGTACCAGGTAGCCCTCGGTTAACGAACAAGATAAGAACGGATTCAGGGTTAGAATGAACCTACAGTCCCTAAGTTGGAACGCTGTGCAATCTCTGTGCCTCTCGGTCTCTCTCTGTGCTCATTTGTCCCCCATCTATGCACCTCTGTGCCTCTTTCTCCTTACCTCTGTTTGTATCCCCTCTGCCTCTGTGTGTACTCCTTGTGTCTCTGTACCCCTGTGCCTCTATTTGTACCCCCTGTGCCTCTGTACCCCCTCTGTTTGCATCCCCTGTGCCCCTCTATCTCCTTACCTCTGTTTGTATCCCCTGTGCCCGCTTTTTCACCTCGCTCTCTGCCTCTGTTACCCTTTGGACTCACCTTCCAGCCCGAGTTCATTGCAGTCTGTCCACCGCTCTCCACCTCCTGCTTCCCTATAGCCGCGTACAGCACCGCTAGCTGCAGCATCGCACCGCTTCCTGTATGTAATGTGACATACAGGAACCTGTATGTCACATGACATACCAGAAGCAAAGCGATGCTGCATCTAGCGGTGCTAGATGGAAAGGCAGCCACCGGCTGAGAGCAGAGCTGCGACGAGGGCACAGGACAGCTGCAAGGGTCTGGAGCAGGGGTAGGGAACCTATGGCTCGGGAGCCAGATGTGGCTCTTTTGATGGCTGCATCTGGCTCTCAGACAAATCAGTAGTGGTAGATTCACTAAGTCTACACTGCTCAAGCAGCACAGATTAGTGTGACAGCGCAAGTAACATTTTCAAAGTAGGCATGTTGCTGCTGTAGCATGTACTACGAACTTACTCGCGCTCCCCCCAAAACTAACGGCCACTCCAATTGTACTTGTATTTAGTTTGAAACATATTGTATGGCTCTCTGGGAATTACATTTTAAAATATGTGGCGTTTATGGCTCTCTCAGCCAAAAAGGTTCCTGACCCCTGGTCTGGAGGAAGCCTGAGGTAAGTAGATTTTTGTTTTTTAATCACTTCGGACCATCCCTTTAAGTTATCTTCACTACAGTTATTCTTTAAAACCCCTCTGCTGAAAGATAGTATTGCAACATAGCCACAAGAATAGGCTTCGAGATTCCCTCTTGCATAGAACACGCTTCTGTTTTGGCTCAGCTGGTTGGATCCCGCTAAGAAAGTTGGTAAGGAATGATTACCAGGCTTCCGCTGGTCCCTGCTGACCTGTTTGATGAGAGCAGCCATGTTTAACCACTTTACCCCCAGCGGTACGAATTTCTCCGCCCCTTTTTTCCCTCCTAAAAAACCAGGGACGGAGAAGTCCGTACCTTCCGCGCTGCCGCCGCTGTCCGCGCTCCCGCCGCTCGTGCGCGCGCACCCGCCGCTCGTGCACGCCGCCGCCCGCTCGCCCGGAGATCAATGAACGGGAAAATCCATTCCCGTTCGTTGATCTAGCCCCCGCAATGATCTGCTGCTTCTTTCAGAAACAGCGAGATCATTGTGCGTCTCCCAGCCTCCTACTGCTTCCTGTAAGCGTCCTTCCGGACGCTTACAGGTCGCATGTAAACAAACACTCTGTGGCCATCTTGTGGCCAAATAGTAAACTACACCCTAAAAGAATTTTACATACACAAACATTACATTTACACAATAAATTAACTCATTACCTCCCACATTCCCCAATTTTTATTTTTTTTTTGTAATTAAAAAAAATACAATAAAAAAAAAGCATAAATAGTTACCTTAGGAACTGAACTTTTTAAATATTTATGTCAAGAGGGTATAACACTGTTACTTTATAAACTGCGGGCTTGTAATTAGGGATGGATGCAAAACTGAAAAAAATGCACCTTTATTTCCAAATAAAATATTGTCGCCAAACATTGTGATAGGGACATAATTTAAATGGTTTTATAACCGGGACAAATGGGTTAATACATTTCATGGGTTTTAATTACAGTAGCATGCTTTATTTAAAAACTATAATGGCTGAAAACTGAAAAATAATAATTTTTTCCCACATTTTTTCCTATTTCCCCATTAAAACACATTTAGAATAAAATAATTCTTGGCATAATGTCCCACCTAAAGAAAGCCTAATTGGTGGCAAAAAAAACAAGATAAAGTTCATTTCATTGGGATAAGTAATAATAAAGTTATAGACGAATGAATGGAAGGAGCGCTGAAAGGTGAAAATTGCTCTGGTGGTCAGGGGGTAAAACCCCTCAGTGGTGAAGTGGTTAAAGCCTTTTAATTGAATGAAATATTGTTTACTTGCTTTGCTGAAAGTATCCCCAGGCAAAACCTGACGAGATGTCACAGCGGAGGCCAGAACAAAGGGACTCCCAGTGACATTCGTAGTTAATATGGCCACAATGTGTCCTACTTGCAAGCTTACATTCTTAACTGTTATGACTGTTTTGAAAGTCATTGGTTTGGTTTATGTGGGATTTTTGTTCAACACCAAAGTGTAGAAGAGACAATGACCTTATTTATTAATCCATTTCAGTGGAATCATTTGCAATAAGGAACAGTTTAATGGAAAATTTCAGCATTTTTTTCTTTAACATTTCAATTAGGGTAGAAGCTTACAACTTTTTTCTTGCTTTCTTTGTTCCTATTGGCGAGTTTCACTTTGCTTTTTGTTGCCAGTGATGCAAGATAAAGGTAAGGTAATAGGGATGGTCGGAAACACCAATTTCCGTTTCCACTGAAAATGTGCTATCCGCCTTTGCAGATTACCGCTACCACTATGGATACCTGCATTCCAATGCGGATTACTGCCGAAAAACTTCCTCCCAAATTTCCGGCAAGTTTAACATTGACTTTCTCAAAAACTACAAGGTCTTTTTGAAAATGTTTTTAATCTAACTGACAAAATAGTGTGCAAGTGAATAGGGAGGCTGGCTGGTATCTATTTTGGCAGTTAAACTGCTGTTCAGGAAAAGCTGTTGAAAACAAAGAAAACCCAGAGAATCCGCCATGAAGACATGGACTGGCCCAAAACCTGACGGTTTCAGTCAGATTTTAACTGCCTACTTTTTTTTCGCGAAAGCGGTCCTTTAATATATCCCGCAAATGTGTAGTTTCTAGCATCTAGAAGGGTTTTGCTATTAAAGCGGTATAAAACCCTGACATAATATTCAATAAAAACAGGTTTTCCTACTTTTTATATGCCATACGGTTATCATATTTGGTTTTGTGCATATGTATTATTATTCATTTAGAAATTACAAGTTCCCAAAGTACTTTTTTTTGCTCTGAGAGCTGCCTTTGCATTTTATACATAACTGGTTTTATTCATTACGTATTGAAGGCAGAAAGGCTTTCTGAGTGTCTCTCTGTGTTCAGGAGCTCCTGCACAGTCAGAGAATGTTTCACATTCCTCACTTGATACAATTAAAGGGAACCTAAACTGAGAGGGATATGGGTGTTTCCTTTTAAACAATACCAGTTGCCCGACAGCCCTGCTGATCTCATTGACAAAAGTAGTGGTTGAATCACACACCTGAAACAAGCATGCAGCTAATCCAGTCTGACTTCAGTCAGAGCACCTGATCTGCATGCTTGTTGAGGGACTGGGGCTAAAAGTATTATGGACACAGGATCAGCAGGAGAGTCAGGCAACTGGTATTATTTTAAAAGGAAACATCCATGTCCTCCTCAGTTTAGGTTCCCTTTAAGTAAACACAAGATAACATTATCTGCAGTTCGGATGCGTCCAGCTTTTCCTGCACTGATCTTATAAAGACCCATCTACACCATATAATTTTTTATGCGATTCGATTAATCAATTCGATTCGATCCGACATGTCCGATCGGGATTCGATTTTCCATTGCAAAACAATGGCAAATCGAATAGAATCCCGATCGGACATGTCGGATTGAATCGAATCGATGAATCGAATCGCACAAAAAATTGTATGGTGTAGATGGGGCTTTACTCCTGTCACTGTGTAACTAATTGAATGCTGTTGTAGTTAAAAAAAAAACAAAATGGTGGTAGTATATAATATGCTGTAAATAATCTTTCAAAGCAAAGAAGAAATGCTGGGTTTCATTCCACGTTAACCCCTAAAGTTGGCAGCCATTGACTAATGTTAAATGCGGTAAATTTATGACAATCAGAAGACTCAGAATGAATAAGCCAATCAGCGAATATGGATATTTCCGCCCTAAATCTGCATTCTATGCCTGGCTTATTCATTCTGAGTCTTCAGATCAGATTGTCATAAAATGACCGCATATCAGTAATGCGGATTCTCGGCATTCAACATTACAGTCAAAGGCCACCGACTTTAGCGGTTAATAGCAAAGCCGCCGTAGGTGCTAGAAACACCAAATTTGCAGGATATGTTAAGGGGAGAGTGGGAACAAGAAGAAAAAAAAAGTTTTTGAGAAAATCGATGTTAAAGTTAAAGCGATAAGCAGATTTGCTGTATAAATGTTCTCATTTTCCACAAAAAAAACCTGCTTAATGTTTAAAGTATTACCGCATTCCAATGTGGAAATGCGATTTTCAATCGGAATTTTTTTTTTTTTACACATTTTTCGTAATGTGTGGCAATCGCTCCGACCCTTGTAGACTCCCACGCCAAGTCCCGTGATCGTGTCACACCCATCGTGTGCTGTTGAGTATTAGGAAATGGATCAGGGAATGCCCGCTAGTTGGCTCGCTGTAGATTCCCTGATCCGTCTTCTGTTGGTCTTGTGGTGGGTACTAAGCCAACAATACCTCTCCTATTAAACTGTTTTTAATAATGTTATATACTTTGGGTGCCTCCATCCAGTAGATTATCTTTTATATAACTGTTGGGATGATTGAACTTTATAGTTTTTGTAACTACAAGATCTTATTAGGAGGGCAACCACTCAAGTCCACTTCAGGTCACATGGGCTTTAACCTTAGCATTAGCTAAGTATTACCTCTCAATGTGAAGAGACAATTATACACATTTTTTTATGATCAAAATGTAAAATATCCACTTACCCACCACAGGTTATTTCCCCTTAAAAACCAGAGCAATTTTTACACATCACGCTCCTCCCATTCATTCATCAATAACATCACAACTGATCACACTGAAATGGCCGATACATAGTATTTTCTCCACAAATGAGGTTATCTTTGGGTGGTATTTTTTACTAAAAATATATTTATATTTATATATTTATTTGATAGGCATTTTAAAGGAATAACAAGAAAATAATAATAATTATTCCTCAGTTTTCAGCCATTTTAGTTGTAAATTAAAATGTGCCAAAATAGATAAAACCCATACGTTTTATTTCCCCATTTGTCCTGGTTATTATAATGTTTAAATTGTCTCCCTAGTACAGCGGTGGCGAACCTATGGCACGCGTGCCGGGCCCGGCACGTGACGCGTAGCCTAATCTGCTGGCACACCACCGCTGCTTATGAACTGGCCGCAGTGTCTACTAGACGCCGCCGCACCAGTTCATATCCCGCAGCCCCGCAGTCTCCCGGGAGGCAGAGCAGGGCTACGGCAAGATGGCTGCCGATGCCCTGTACTGGAGACTATTTGTGTCTCCAGTACAGGGCTTCGGGCGCCATCTTCCCGTAGCCCTGCACTCTGCCTGTCAGCGGCAGCGCGGGAGACTCAGCTGCAGAAGGAACGTCCGGGGGAGATGCGTGCCAGAGCCCAGCCGAGAGGGAAGACTAATTTTTTGCAGGTGAAATGCGGCCCCTGGTGTTATTTTCTAGTAAAATGTTTTGCCACGTTGTGTCCTGTGACATGGTGCCCACTGTGTTTGTTTTCTGGTAAAATGTGGCCCACTGCGTTTGTTTTCTGGTGAAATGTGGCCCACTGAGTTTGTTTTTTTGGTGAAATGTGGCCCACTGTGTTTATTTTTTTGGTGAAATGTGGCCCACTGTGTTTATTTTTTTGGTGCAATGTGGCCCACATTGCATGATTTTCTGCTGAAATGTTACCAACATTGCATTATTTTCTGCTGAAATGTTGCACACATTGCGGTTATTTTCTGGTGTCTGGGGTAACTGTTGCTGCATTTATTATTAAGGGCTCATTCACACTACAGAACGTATACACGAATGCGATTTCATGCATGTGTTGCCAACGCACAGTGATCGCATGGAATGCACTAAAGCGTGAACGTCGGCAGCTGTACCCATCGGGGAAACGTACGCGTTGTGCGTTAAAATGTTCCCAGATGCGTTACAACGTAACGCATGGGAACGCACACCTGTAGTGTGAATGGTAACATGGAAGTCTATTGACTCTTATGTTACAATATGAATCTTACATTATGTGCGTTGCGTCAAAACTGACAGCGCAGCACATAGTGTGAATGAGCCCTTAATGGTCATAGTTGGCTGTATTTGCTGCTTCGGGGTTACGGCGGGTATAAATAGCATCATACAGTTTCTGCACACCCATGATGCGAATCCTCATTTCACCACATCATGGCGGAAACACTGCTTTCTTATGCCTTGCTGTTACATCATTACGTTAGCTCCGCCCATACAATATCATGACCACGCCCATTTTCGGCGCGCACCCCCCCCCATTGGCACTCTGAGATAAATAAGTCGATGTTAGGTCGCACTCAGCCTCTGAAAGGTTAGCCATCACTGCTCTAGTACAATGTATGGCAACAATATTTTATTTGGAAATAAAGGTGTATTTTTTCTGTTTGTGTTACTTTATACTAGGTCAATAATTACAAGCCCTAATTTGCAAAAAACAATAGTGATATCCCCTTATGACAAACAAAATATTAAAAAGCTAAGTCCCTAGAGGTAAGTATTTATGATTTTTTTCTTATTAATGCTATCACTTTTTTTTATTTTTTTTATTTTTAACAAGTGTTTTATTTTGGTAACTATAGAAGAGGAGGAAATAAAGGGTTAAAAATGAGGGGATTTTTTTATTTATTTTACATGTGTATGTGTATTTAATTTTTTGGCTACTAGATGTCCCCACACTATGCTGTGTACTGAACAGTTATAGTGTAAAACTGTGCGTTATACTCTTGTTTTGTGAATGACCATCGGCATCTCCATGATTTCGGATGATCATTCACTACGAGGACTCTGATCAGCGAATGGGAACACATATTCCTATTTTCTGATCAGTGCTTTGCTACTAGGGAGCTGTCGCGGGCTGGAGCGTGTAAACGCAGAGATACGCGTATCTACACCCCTGGTGCTGAACTGAAGTACACGGGGCATAGATGCTTAAAATGGTTTGCAGCAACATTTTACTATCTCACTTTAAATTTAAGTTAATTTTCCTTCCTTTCTAAATCTACATTTAATGGCGTCACTCAATCCAGTGAGTTTTTTCTTTTTATCTCCGTTATACTATGTGGAGTCATTTGTAAAAAAAAATTTTTGTAAATGCAAAATCCTAAATGTTTGTCATGCTATAATTATTATACTATTATACTACTTACACCAAATTATTATCATTATCACCGTAACATTAACGTTCTTAATTACTCCTGCTTTCTTCCAAATGATAAAATTCACGGGTTAATTTTTAAACATGCCACAAAAACAAGTTGCTTGTTTAAATGAAAATACATTCTCTGGCCCATTGAAAATCCGCTCAGTAAAATAATTCATAAAAAAATAAATGAAAGATATTTTTGGGTGTGGTACTATCAAACAATTTGCTATAAGAGCCGGAAGGCTGTCCTTTTGTTGTGTAATATGGTGCAGTGTTTTATGTTTAGATAGATTTTTGCACTTTATCACAGGGCACTAATCAGCATGAGCACTTTATGTACCCCTGACAAAGCCCCCAATTTTTTAGGGGGGTGAAACATGTAGCACTTTTCTGCTGGGTGATGTAACTATATGTGTCTTGCATTGTGAAGTGAGGTTAAACCCCAGTGACGTTAACGGGAGGGGGGTCTATTGCTACTAATACCTCAATCCACTACTATGTCATTATCACAAGCAATGTTTTTTTAACAACTTATGGTTGTAACAGTTATTAAAAGTTAAGTTTTGGACCTTCAGTCTTCTCCAAACTCAGGTTACCTCTTGTTTATTTGCGATCAAGCAAACAACAGTTTTTGCAAACTAACAGACACAAAATGATCCTGTCATATAAAATGTCCACTCATCCAGGAAGGGAGGGAAATTAAACCATGAACTCAAAGCCAGGAGCTACCAATCCATTTATTAACCAGCATACAGAAGCTTTGACAGGATCAATTTAATTATCTCCTAGGTCCAAGAGAGATTTTTATGTTAGAAGAATTTGGGTTTATCATGATTGCAAAATAATTATGTGCCAGAAAATGCCACAGATGCCCATTGGTTGTAAAGCTTTTATTTCTTTATTACTCACATATTTAAACGAAAAAACAAAGGCCTTATGTACTATGTTCGGTCATTACACTATCACTGTTACTCCAATGGCTTTGTGCATTTGTGAAACGCCTCAATAAGTTGTCCATCTTCCTCAGCAAAGAGCCGATTATCTACAAGGGTCCAGGGTGTCATTTGTAAAATGTGAGAATTTAAATATAATGGGGTATTAACTGGCTTTTTTTTTTTGTTTAAGAGCTTCAGAAATCTACATATCTCATTAAAACGAGAGGGTGTAAAGCTCCATTGCTGTGCCCAGGAATATAATATACCGAGATTATTCTACGCTTGAGTTCCCTGGCAAAGTTTTGGATTTTCGGGATTGGTAAAAACAATAAGTTGTGCTTTTACAAATGTCACCCAAAAAATCTTTTCATTTCTAAGCTAATTTGTTTTGTTGTGGTGTCTGAATGCAAATAAAAGAGGCTTTAAAATGCTTTCTTCTGGGGGAAAAGGAGATTATTACCTCCTCATTAGATTGCAAGCTCCAAGAGATGCTTGAAGACTAAGGATGTGTTTTTCCCCCCCTTTTAATGATTGGATTGGCTGAGCTGAAGTGTAAAAGGAAGCCATCAGCCAAGGCAAAAGCAGTCCTTTAATTTAGATAATGACAATTTATGTCCAATTTTATTTAATGAGATCTTCAGAAGTCCAGTTATTTTAATCATTTTGAACATAGAAGGATGGAATATTGGCTTAGCAATGTTTTTCTCCTTATGTGCGTACACCGCAGTTAATGTATTTTCTCTATGGATCGTAGGAGGATTTTGTAAAGAGGGGATTTTCTGTGCATCTCTCACAAGAGGAAACTGAATACGACCTAAGGACAATCTACCCGCATTCTTCACCCAAAAAAATAGGTGGTCTATAAATCTGTTATGTCACAAATGCTGAGCACGGGCTATGCCACCGGGAGGCACCGCTCAGGCCCCGCTGGGCCGGTTTGCATAATTTTTGCATAATTTTTTTTTTGCTGCACGCAGCTAGCACTTTGCTAGCTGCGTGCAGTGTCCGATCGCCGCCGCTACCCGCCGATCCGCCGCTATACGCGTCGCCGCAGCTGCCCCCCCTCCCAGACCCCGTGCGCTGCCTGACCAATCAGTGCCAGGCAGCGCCGTGGGGTGGATCGGAGTCCCCTTTGACGTCACGACGTCGGTGACGTCATCCCGCCCCGTCGCCATGGCGACGGGGGAAGCCCTCCAAGAGATCCCGTTCTTTGAACGGGATCTCTTGATCTCCGATCGCCGGCGGCGATCGGAGGGGCTGGGGGGATGCCGCTCGGCAGCGGCTATCATGTAGCGAGACCTCGTCTCGCTACATGAAAAAAAAAAATTCAAAAAAAAACGTATTTGCTGCCCCCTGGCGGATTTTTACAAACCGCCAGGAGGGTTAAAATACACCTCCCCCCCCCCCCCCCCGAACACCTCCATGTTAAAGAAAACCTGAACTGAAAATTAAAAGTTAAAATAAGCATACACAAGTCATACTTACCTTCCATGTAGTCTACTCTTCAGTGTCTTTCTCTTGTCCTGTGTCCTGTTTGTTCACTGTGATGAAGGGAATTTTCCGTCCTCCATTTTGAAAATGGCCATTACCCATAACAGCTTTCTGGTCAGCACACAGTTAAACTGTAACATCACCCACTTGAGCCATAGGGAAACATGGACATTACCTGGTACATCAGTATTCCTCTCAGCTATAACTGACAGCAACTGATATTTTTCTGACAGCAACTGATATATTTCAGATCTGACAAAATGTTGTCAGAACTGGAAGGGATTATTGTCAGAAGAAAATGGTGAGCTTCTGAGAGGAACTGATAACTATGCAATGGTCATTTGAAGTTACCTCATGTGTTTATTTTAAATATTTTTACTCAGTACAGGTTCTCTTTAAACTTAAAACATACTACCTGATTAGTTAGCTTCAACGTTATAATCATTGATGCCCCAAGAAGCTCCTCACTTTGAGGGCTGGAACCCACTTGAGCGATTTTTTGAGCGTGTAGGGAGCGTGGTAAATCGCTAGCGAGTTCTCTAAACGCTCTGCCAATGTAAATGTATGGTGCAAATTCCACAGAAGCGATTGCAAATAGCAAAATCGCAAATGCAGGACAAGCAGTATTTTGTTAGCATTTGCGCTTCAATGTAAAGTATATAATCGCTGGCTTAATCGCTCATCAAAACTTGCACGGAGTGATTTTGCTAGCGTTTTGAATTTACTGCACACCATAACAAAACTAATAGAAAGGACCAATCAGACTTTAAAACGCTAATCGCTACACAACCGCTGGCAAATTGATACACTTTTTAAAATCGCTCTCTAAAACGCTCATGAAATCGCTTACAAACTGCTCATACAAAACGCTAGCGACTGTGATTAGCGATCCATCCATGCTTTACTTCTGGGCCCATAGGCAATACACTTTTTCTCCTAAGTTTTCTCCTATTTGATAATTTTGCTTCTTCCCTTTAAAATAACTTTTCAGCATTCTGCATTCGAAAAAGTACCAAAAGTAGTAGAAACAGAACTATCAAAATTATTTTGTGCATTTCCTTGCTGGGGGTATAAAAGGCATTGTATGGACAAGGTGTGAATATATCACCTAGGAGAAAACGAAGGAGAAAACGAAGGAGAAAACGAAGGAGAGACGGTGAATGGCATATGGCCCCTGGGCAGCATCCATCTGCATAGGCGTTAGGGAGAGTTATTGTACTGATGTAGTACGGTACTCTATATACAGAACAGCCGGATGGGAGGCCAACCATGAGAAGGTAGTGTGCTGACATTTATCAGCAAAGTGGTCACATTGAGTAATATTTCCTGATATAGAGGCATTTTCGGGACCCTGTTAACAGTGCAACTTTCCCAAAAGGTAAATAAATTCCCTTAATTAATTGTACTATCCTATTATCTCTCAATGTACACCATTGTACACTGGAGTTATTGTATATTTAACCACTTATGCCTCTTTGCGGCAGTATATCTACTGTATACCCGGCAAGAATTCAGTTCCAGCACAGGGGTGCAGATATATGCCCTCGCTGATGTACATGTTCCCGTATGCACATTCTTGTTGCCGCCCATTAGTACACAGAACATGGACCCCATTCACCGATCTAAGTACCTGTGATCCATGATCACAACATCAATGAGATGCCGTTGACAAAAGAGAAAGTTAAACGTACACCCAACTTCCTCTGTGTACTGTTCAGTACAAAGAGGACTAAAAGTGGGGAGACAGCTAGTGGTCAAACAGTAACATTACAACTACATACATTAATTTAATTAAAAAAATACATACATTTCAGACATTCATCTGCAGATCAGATCCACCAGGATGGATCTTCAGATCTGCAGATGATTGTCAGATATGCAGATCAATGTCCGTTAAACAAGGTGTGTATGAGGATCTGCAGATATCATAGACTATGAATGCATTTTGCAGGAACAGATCTTTTGCAGGAACTGATCTTTTGAATGTGTACAGCATCTGTGTGTGCAGCATCTTTGTGTGCAGCATCTTGCAAAGATTTCTATCTGATGGGGAGTTCAGCTCAAAAGAATAGACTGTGTAGAGCACACATGTCAAACTCCGGCCCACGGGCCAAATCTGGCCCTTGGAGACATTAAATTTGGCCCTCAAGTGGTTTACCCACTTTGCATTATGTTTGGCCCACTCTAGACCACCAGTGAAGCTATATGGGGGAAGTAGGGGGAAAGCACTAGACACCAGGTAACTGTAGAGGGGAGGGTGGAGGCCTCTAGACACCAGGGAATTGTAGAGGGGAGGGTGGAACCTTATAAGGGAGGGAGGTGGCCACTAGACATTGAGCCCGCGAATAGGCCCCAGTGTACAATTTCGGCCCGCGACTAGTCCCCAGTGTACAATTTCGGCCCGCGACTAGGCCCCAGTGTACAATTTCGGCTCACTTTGTGTTTGAGGTAGAGACCCCTGGTGTAGAGTACGGCTCTAATACTACACGGAAGGGGGTAAAATTGGTTTAAGATCTTTCATTAATCTTTCAAGTGTGTATGTAGCATTAGTCTAGGGCCAATTTAGGGGGAAGCCAATTAGCTTATCAGTATGTTGTTTTTTTATTAAAAAAAAAAAAAACAACAACAACAAATACCACCAAAAGTAAGCTCCATTAGTGGAATGAAAATGAGGTAAAATTCATTTGGGTGCTAAGTTGTAATGGCTGAGCAATATATAGGGATGATCACAGATATGCAAATTGTTCCAAGTTGATGCAAATTTATGCAAATGTTTATGCAACTGTATGCAGCTTGAAAATGGACCAATCAATTTAAACCTGGGTTTAAATTGATTGGTCCACTTCCAAACTGCATACATTTGCATACAAATGTGCGTAATTACAGAACAATTTGAATCTCATTGATCATCCCTACCGAGGAATAAACTGTTCAATTTTTGAAGTGCTGAATTGTAAAAAATGGCCTGGTCACTGGGGGTGGGGGGGGGGTGGGGGGGTGGGGGGTATAAACCTGTGGCAGGGCCAGTTCTAGATTTACTTGCTGCCTGAGGCAAACTTGTGAGGATGCCCCCCCCCCCCCCCCCACACACACACACACACACTGCATTTGGAATGATTGGACAGCACCCGACAATTTACTCTGTTTCATTTAATGTTCTCACATGACATGCTGCAGCTCAACACAATAGCACACTGGCTGGCTGTGAGTCTGTGACAAACAAACTGTTCCCCCTCAGCTACTCATTCCTCCTCAGTATGGACAGCAGTGCCACCTCCTCCCTTTTGCTGTGCAAGTCCAATGAAACCGTGCTGCTTTCCTGCCTCCCTATTCACAGTCAGACTTCTCACACAGCACAACAAGCTGCTTTTTCCCAGTGCAGACCTCTTCACCTTGCTCTCCTCTTGCTTCTCATTCTCTGACTGCATGCTGTTCACAAACACAGTTGAAACATGCTGCCCCTGTAACTTTTGCGCCTGATGCAAATGTTTCACCTTGCTTCATGAGAGAACCAGCCCTGACCTGTGGTCTTCAAGAGGTTAATACTCCGGTAGACCCACCGGTCCAGCCAGACCTCATGACAGATACACTGAGTTAAAAAGCCCCAATCCCTGCAGCCTGGATCCGTGACAGTGCCAGAAGATTTACGACCTACTTAGTCAGTGTTCACATGTTGCATGAGAAGACTCCATTGCAAGTGAAGAGGTGGGAGAAGGGGGGAGGGTGAGAACCTGTCGTTTGTTTTTTTCTGGCATTGAAAAATCACATTCTCCCCTCAGGTAGGAGAATGACAGGTCACATGATTCATTAGAAGCGCAGAGAACGAATGGCTAAATATATAGGTGAAATTTTATGTGACAGCCCCGGGCAGGTCAGTCGCATAGCATTGAGTTCATGGAGAATATGGACATGAAGAAAGCCTCAGTGCTGTACTGTATGGGCTGATCACCGCCGTACAAGGGGCCCATCCGTCCCCCCGCAGGTATTATTCCGCCAGCCTTACAAAATTCTTTTATAAGAATAACAGAATTTTATTATTAATGAACAATGTAAAAAAATTTTTTTGAAAAATAATAAAGGTGCATTTTCTGCGGTGCGCCACTCTGAAGCCACGCCTTCTTACTAGAGACTGACTGCCCATGGCCCGTGATAGGCTGATTTTCAGTTTTGTTGGGAGGGCCCCATGATTTAAAGTTAAAGAGGAACTGTAACGACAAAACGGCCCCTGGGGGGTACTCACCTCGGGTGGGGGAAGCCTCAGGATCCTAATGAGGCTTCCCACGCCGTCCTGCGTCCCTCGGGGGTCTCGCTGTAGCCCTCCGTACAGCGGTGACGCAATATTTACCTTCCTGGCTCCTGCGCAGGCGCTCTGATAGCTGTCGGCGCCGAAGTAGGCGGAAATACCCGATCGCCGTCGGGTCTGCTCTACTGCGCAGGCGCAAGTTTCGGGCGCCTGCGCAGTAGAGCGGACCCGACGGAGATCGGGTATTTCCGTCTATTTCCGTGCCGAAAGTCGCCACAGCGCCCCCGCTGGAGCCAGCAAAGGTAAATATTGAACTGACAGTCGGCACAGTCGCCGGCTGTTCGGAGGGCTGCGGCAAGACCCCCGTGGGACAGAGGACGGCGTGGGAAGCCTCATTAGGATCCCGAGGCTTCCCCCACCCGAGGTGAGTACCCCCCAGGGGATGTTTTTCATGTTACAGAGTCTCTTTAAGCCCCTGAACGTTTCTGTATGAAGAGGACTGCGGTTGCGATTAGAATCCGAAAATCCAGAGTCTTCCTTCTGCTTGAAGGGAACCTAAGCCGAAACAAGAAAAAAAAGTTTCACTTACCTGGGTCTTCTACCAGCCCCCTGCAGCTACCCTGTCCCCCACCATCACAGATCTAGTCTACCTTCCCTTGCTGTCACTTAGCTTCGTTCCTGCTAACTGGCCAGTCGATGGCCACTGCGCCCGCGCGGCCCTGGCCACGCACGTCCTAGATCATGCTCCCGCTACCATGAGCATCCTGCACATGCAGAGAACAAGATTTTCTCTTTGCGCACATGTACAGGACGCTCCCAGCAACAGGAGCGGGATCAAGGATGCACACATGGCTGAGTCAGAAAGACCGAAACTTAGTGGCAGCGGGGGAACGGAGACTCGATCTGTGACAGCTCGGGCACAGGGCGGCTGCAGGGGGCTGGTAGAAGCCCCAGGTAAGTGAAACTTTTTTTTTGTTTCAATTTAGGTTCTCTTTAAAAGGGACCCCGAGCAGTAAAAAACTAAATTGGTACTTACCTGGGGCTTTCTCCAGCCCATCGTAGGTCGGGAGGTCCCCGGCGTCCTCCTGGCTCCTCCCCGGTCCCTCTGCCGCATACATCACCAGCGACACCTGGGCCGGATGTCAGGCTCCCACTTCCTTATCGGTGACGGACGTCATCACGCCGGCCCACGTGACAGTACTGCGCATGCGCGATTAAACCGCGCATGCACAGTAATGTCATGCCGGCCGCCGTGATGACGACGACGCCGGGGGACCTCCCGACCTACGATGGGCTGGAGAAAGCCCCAGGTAAGTACCAATTTTGTTTATTTTTACTCCTCAGGGTCACTTTAAGTAAGGATCTGTTTTTTGAACTTTAGGGTCACCTCGGGTACACTTTAAATCAGGGTGAAGAAAGATTTTCTGATGGACAAGCATTAACTAAATAACTATAATTTTTTAAATACTGTAAAAAAAGCCATTTATTAAGTTAAAAGAATACTTAAGCCAAAAAAAAAAAAATGATCGATGAACGATCGTATATATATACGCTATAGCAGCATAGAGGGTGATATAGCGGCTGGGAACGCGGAGAATCAGCCACGTTCTACATTGGAGCAGCCCCTGCTACCTCAGGGGGGCCCTAAGCTTTAGGGAGAACCCCAACTACTACTTTACTCCCACTGATAAGGGGGTCCAGCCTTCAGATCAGGTGTTTCTGTGGCTACACTTGTTATGGGTGTGAAGATTACAATGTTCACACTTGTTTTATAGCCCTTGCAGGATGGGACCCCAGGCTGTGAGGCTCACTAGGGGTAGGCAAGGGGAAGGGTGTGAACATGGGTGGGCCCCAGTAAAGTTTTGCTGAGGGGCCACATGATTTGTAGTTACACCATTGCAAGTAAATTTCTTCTAAGTTATTTTTTGTTAAGTTCCTCTTTACCACTTAACGACCAGCTAACGCCGATAGGCGGCGCCTGTCGTTTGTGGTTTTTCATGGAAACGGCCACTCGTTCGAGCGGCCTTTCCATGCCAGTTCACGCGGCTCGCACGCATAATGTAAACACGCGGGGAAGAAATCCCCGCTGTTTACATCAATTCGGCGCCCGTAAAGGAGATCGGTGATCCCTGGCCTCTGATTGGCCGGGGATCGCCGTAATTTGATAGGCTGAAGCCTATCCTAAATGGCGCAGGACGGATATCCGTCCTGCGCAGCCCGAAAAGGGAGAGGTAGGGAGGGAGAGGAAGGGAGTGCCGAAAACGCTGCGGAGGGGGGCTTTGAAGAGCCCTCCCCCAGCTCGGCCACACGGAGCGGGCGGCGATCATACCCCCCCAGCAGGTCATCCCCCTAGTGGGGAAAAAAAGGGGGGGGGGGGGGGGGGAGTCTGATCGCCCTGCCTTGTACACGATCTGCGCTGCGGGCTGGAGAGCCCATGCAGCACAGATCTGCCAGAACAGCCCCGGTCCTTAAGTGGTTAAAGGATACCCGAAGTGACATGATGTGTTAGACGTGTATGTACAGTGCCTAGCACACAAATAACTATGCTGTGTTCCTTTTTTTTGCTTTCTCTGCCTGAAAGAGTTAAATATCAGGTATGTAAGTGGCTGACTCAGTCCCGACTCACACAGGAAGTGACTACAGTGTGACCCTCACTGATAAGAAATTCCAATTATAAAACCCTTTCCTAGCAGAAAATGACATCTGAGAGCAAGAAAGAGGTAAAAAGGGGAATTTCTTATCAGTGAGGGTCACACTGTAGTCACTTCCTGTCTGATTCAGGACTGATAAGCAAAAATTAACAACACTGGTGCACTGGTCCCTTCATATGCAGAGTTCACCCTCTGGAGAAATTGACTACCTCCAGTGGGGAAGGCTGGTTGAAAGCCAAATTGCAAAGACACTCCTCGTGTGCTAAACCCACGTCTTGTTTTTAAAGGGTTACCTTTTTAGGGGGATGGTTTTTCACATGATCTTCTACTAATAAACATTTTTGCAGACAGTTTATTGAGTGGCGGTTGTTTAATTTTATGTCTTTGTGATTCAGGACTGAGTCAGCCACTTACATACCTGATATTTAACTCTTTCAGGCAGAGAAAGAAAAAAAGGAACGCATAGTTATCTGTGTGCTAGGCACTGTACATACCCATGTCTATCGCATCATGTCACTTCGGGTATCCTTTAAAGCATCTCCTGCTATTGTCTTGGTGTCAGACGCCACGGGACACCTTCACAGGTCATGCGGTGTCCACACCTGGATGGGTCAGAGCTGTGCTGGTGGCAACAGGGAGGTCCTACACAATATTAGGCAAGTGGTTTGGATGTTTTGGCTGATGAGTAACTTCCTATTCAGAACTAGGCAAGATCTTTGTTTTCAGTAGCAGAAACTCACTCTCTCTCTTTCCCCAGGGCCAGCTGCTAATTTATCTGTTTGCCCCGTAGCTGCAGTTATCTGCACTGCTAATTTTTCTCGCTACCTGTACTCGCCCCTAGATATAGTCCGCTCGTGGGAGCCATGGGGCTCATCTTCTGTACTCTGAGCATTTCCTGCCCCGAGAAGATATTAAAAAAAAAAATGCATCCCTTTGTTTGCATCTCAGGATGGCCAGAGACAGCTTGGGGCCGGAGGGATGTGCAGGCCAGAGACACAGCACTGTCAGGACCAGAGGAGCGAGTGCTGTCCCAGGCTCCGGGGCTGACCGCTTAGCTAAATGCTAAACCCTGAATGCAGATACAAAAGAAAAACTTCACCTGCTTAAATATATATATATATATATATATATATATATATATATATATATATAGATATATATATAGAATACATTGATATACATAATAAAATGGTAAGAAACGCAGCATTTCCTCTTTGCTCTAAAAGATTATTTACAGCATACTGCCACAAAAAAAATTGTAGCAGAACAGTATTCAAACAGTTAAACTCAGCACACTGTTCTTCAGCGGAAAGCTCCTTGCTTCAGTGGAAAGCTTCTGGCCGCATCTGAAGAGGTGATAACATTATCTTTTGTTTACATTCCTTTGTCAGATACATTTAGTAAACATTAGCAAAGTGCTGAAATTGAGCTCTCTCTGCGCCTAACATGTGTGCAACTGAGAAGTGATCACGAGATTTTAATATACAGTATAAATACAGCAGCTATGCAATAAATGCCATGGCCAGCACGGGCAGCACGGTGGCGTAGTGGTTAGCTCTCTCGCCTTGCAGCGCTATGTCCCTGGTTCGAATCCCAGCCAGGGCACTATCTGCAAAGAGTTTGTATGTTCTCTCCGTGTCTGCGTGGGTTTCCTCCGGGCACTCCGGTTTCCTCCCACACTCCAAAAATATTTGGATAAGTTAATTGGCTCCCCCTAAAAAAATTGGCTCTAGACTACAGTACTTACACTACATAATATAGACATATGCCAATGGTAGGGATTAGATTGTGAGCTCCTTTGAGGGACAGTTAGTGACAAGATATATATATATATATATATATATATATATATATATATATATATATATATATACACTGTACAGCGCTGCGTAATATGTCGGCGCAATATAAATACTAAATAATAATAATAATAATGGCCGCTTTCAGAGCAGATAAACTGTACTTTGGGAACTTGTAATTTGTAAACAGACAATATTAGAATAAGGAGACTTAAGCCACACCCCTGTCACACCTCTAACTATGCCCCCAACACACCACTAGTCTCGCATACTATAAAGATTTCATAAGAAAAAAATGTATTTTATAATTCAAACCGCACTGGTCCTTTCTATACTGGTTCATTTTCCTTCAAATTAACATTAACAAATAAGAAATATATCAATTTAAAGGATGGAAATACAATTTAGAGTCAAGCACATTTGTCAGTAGAAAATTACATATATTTTCATAGATCTGTACATCACTCCTGAAAGAGGGACAAATAAGGAAAAAAGAGGGACAGAGGGACTGGGTTCCCAAAGAGGGACTACCCCTCCAAAAGAGGGACAGTTGAGATCTATGGATGCTGGGAGATGCAAGCAGCAATGCATGCTGGAAGCTGTAGTATGTACATTTCCCCAGCGGAACATGTACTCCTATCTATGCACTACAGCTCCCAGCATGCATTGCGGCCAGCAGCATGCTCCACGGGTAGAATCCTTGAACCATACACAAAATGAGGGGGGGGGGGGGTTGTACGTGTCCTCTGCGTTTTCCTCACTAGGGGGAGATCGACTTTGGCCTATGGAAAGGGTGAGACCGGGAGCCCTTATGGTGTAATATTGTTAGGACAGTAACATTAAAGGTATTGTGGGTAATATATACTCACAAAAGTGGGTTGCCCGTTTCCGTTCGGTATCCCGGAACCCTCTGGAGCTGTGTGATCACTCTCCTTTTTAGGTCCTATGTACTGGTGGATACAATCCACCAGTTGTAGGAGTAGCACCTCTAAGAGGTGTGGGGTACAGATTACCTTAACTAGTAGCAGTGCAGTGCGGGGGCGCATAGGAGGGTGCCCCCGCACTGCACGGCTACTAGTTAAGGTTATTTGTTTTATTGACCTGAGGAAGCAGGCTGCGTCCTGTGAAACGCGTTGTCTACAGCATAGCCGCTTACTTTTAATAAAGACTCCTTTTTTCATCTATAAAAGAGTCTTCTTTAGAGGTAAGAAACCTCTTATTACTATTATAAATGGTTATACTCATACCTCCAAGGGTGCCTCCACTCGCATGCACAAATTGAGGTTGCTAGGAAAGATGGGTAGGCTGTGATGGAATATTTGTGGACGGCAGCATAGAATAGGATAAGCAAGCACAGGTGTGTGTCCTACTGTAGAGAACTAACTTAACCTTAAATGGAAGAATGTTGAGGTCAGCTGGCTGAAGAACGTTTAGTTGACAAGACCATAAAAATACTTTTTAATTGCACATTCTGCTGTATTCACAAACAGCAGCTATGATGTGACTCGTCTCGTAGCACCTACTGAGTTCCAAAATCCCCGTGCCGTGTGACACTTCAAAGCTATGCGCACCTGGGATTGTCAGAATAGCTGCAGAATGCCGCTTGTACTTTGCTGTCATCAATTTTACTTTAAGAAAAACACAATACAATTCAGAAAACTTGAATGCTTGCCAACTTAAAATGTCAGCCAAAAGTCATTTTGAAAGAGAGTTTTAATAAGTTTATGTTATTTTTTTTTTTTTGGTATAACTCGTGTCATTCCTGCATGCGTTGCTTAGTAAAAACCATCTGAGAGATATTTGTATATAGAATGGCACCAAGACGCTGTGTATATTTTGTGCGTAACATCCATGCATGTCTATAAGAGCTCATGGAGAAAGCATGTGATTTGTTTGATCAGCCAAAAGATTTGCAAAGCTCTGATTTGCTGACATCAAATCCTACTATAGCACATGATCATGACTAGCCAATCAGAAACGTGCATCACCTGACCGTCTATCACCTGACCAAACTGATCACATGTTTCTCCATGAGTTCTCCTAGATATAACAATCACTAGCATGGGCACACAAAGGGAGGTGGGATTACAGTTGCCCAGAATCCCAATCCAGCATGATGTCCTACCATATTATTATATTGTATTACACGTGGCTGTGGGGGTCATTTCAGGAATCCCCCCCCCCCCCCTGAAAATCCTGGGTTTGCCCCTGACTAGTCAGTGGAGGTAGTACAGCTAGAGGCTTTAGATCTTACACCCCTTTCACACAGGCAGCTGAGAGGTGGTGAATTGTTATTGCTTGGTACCGGCGCTGAACAGGCGGACTCCCCCATGGACCTGCCGCACTGTCAGCACTTGACAGGCGTGGTGTTACTACCGCTGAAATTTGGCTGCATTTAAAGTGCACCCAATTTGCACTGGCGGGCAGCAGACGTGAGACTGCTCAGCAAATGTGCAGCTCAGCCTCCTGTCTGAAAGAGGCCTCAGATCTCAGTGTGGCTACCAGTAAAGAAATGCTGGTGGTCTATTTCTGTGAATGGACAGATCCTTTCCAGGCACTGGGGCACCGCAATAGCCCTAGCAGCTGCTATGGGGCACTGGAGCAGAGGGAGGCCTAGGGGGCACTTGATGTTTTCACTATTAAGTTTCTGGTGTTCCTCCAACTTTGTCTCAGTGCCCATGGACTATATACAGTGAAGAAAGCATAAGAATGTAAACTGCCCTATCAACTCATATCCATAGCTCCCACCTGTCCCTATTTTGGAGGGACGGTCCCTCTTTGGGAGCCCAATCCCTCGGTCCCTCTTTCCTCCTCATTTGTCCCTCTTTCAGGACTAATGTACAGACCTACATAAATAGATGTATTTTTCTACAGAAAAGTGTGTTAAATGGACTCTAAACTTTATTACCATGCTTTAAATAGATATATTTCTTATTTTCAAAGGTTAATCTGAAGAAAAATAAACCAGGATAGAAAGGACCCGTGTGGTTTGAGTTATAAAAACATATATTTCTTATGAAATCTTTATAGTATGTGTGACTAGGGGTGTGTCGGGGGCGTGCTTAGGGATGTGGCTCAGGTGCCCCTCTTTCTCCTCTCAAAAAGTTGTGAGGTACGCATATCCATAAGGTAGGGGAAGGTGTAATGGCTCAAGAGTACCTGCATCTAATGGCCCCAGAAAGTTTTGCTATGGGTTGGGGACCCATAATTTCTAGCTACGCCACTGCCGGGCACTCCTCATTTAGACAGGCCCAAAACATGGATCAGCTAGCATGTCCTATTCTGAGGCTCTAGACCGCTGAACAACATAGCATAAGCATAGCTCCTCAGTCAGTCTGTTGATAGCCGGGCGAGGCAGAGGCGAGAGAGGCTGCAGCCTCAGTGTAGGAGGTGGAGCACACCTCACTCAGCTATCATTCATTGTGTTTAAAGCAGAGATAAATAAGAAAAGGGGATACATGGCAGTGACTGCAAGCCAGTTAACTAGAGATTAAGGTGTTGGGGGCCCTGGGGCACCTCTTAGCCTAATAGCAATCAGTGTGTGATGGCTGGAGTGGGAGGGATGGAGGGGCGCACTTTGGTGTCTCAGCCTTGGGTGCTGGAGGATCTGGTCCCAGCTCTGGCTGATAAGACAGGGCAAGTCTACAGATAAATTAGATTTTTTCCCGTGAACAAGGCTAACGCCACTGTGCAGCTCTATAGCACATCATTGGCTCCCAATGCAGTCATCCCGCTCATAGACTATGATAGCAAACTGAAGAAGGTACTTTTACTCGCTGTATATAAATTGTAGGTAATCCTCCTTTAATACTCCTCCTCATTTGCTTTTGGTTGCAGTATGTGAAATATTTCCCCACAGCTGCCAAAAGAAAAAAAATACAAGCTTTAAAGAGACACTGAAGCGGGAAAAAAAAATGATATAATGAATTGGTTGTGTACTATGAATAATTACTGGATAATTAGCAGCAAAGAAAATATTCTCATATTTTTATTTTCAGGTATATAGTGTTTTACACAACACTCAGCATTCAAAATGATTCTTTCAGAGCAGTCTGTGAACTAATGACCTTTCCTCTGGCAGAGAAAAAGTAAATAGTTCAATAACAGTTGAGATAATAAAAGTCAGAAAACAGCCCTCTCCACGACTTTGAAAGTCGTAGAGATTAATGGCTTTTTTGTATAGAGATAACAACTGGAGTTTCTTAACTCTTCCTGTACTGGAAACAATTAGACTGATGTATCTGATCTTAATGTTTTATTTCTTAGCTGTACTACACATACAAATCATAATATCATATTTTTTTTTCGCTTCAGTGTCTCTTTAAGTGTGTACTTTAGATTCACGCAAAGATATCCAGCATTTTTTATTTAAATTTCTGTTTGGGTTCAAGGTGCGTTTGTAGTTCTTGGGGGGGCTCAGCGCATCTCTGATGGAGGCCATTCGGAGGCGGCCTGGTGTTGCGCTGATCCACCTTTTGCGCATTTTTTACTTAAAGTTTAAAGCGGAACTGAACTCTAAAAGATAAGCAGCAGCATAATGACCTTTAAAGAAAAAGATTTCTTTGTTACAGCTAATATAAATACTGCAATAAATCTGCAGTGTGTCCACTTCCTACTTTCATGGAACCAGACATAGGGTTAACATCCCGAGAGGGAATTAGACAGGCTGAACTCTCTAAATGGTATATTTCTCTAGGTTTTCCTTCTGTCCTGTGCAAGAGTTCAGGTTCAATTTAAGCCAATAAAGGGCAAGCATAGAAGTAACACACAACACTAGTGTGCTGGGCTCCAATTAGCTCAGGAAACCCCATAAAAGCAGCTATATTGTGCTATCCCTCTAGTTTACTCTGCGCTGGCATACATTACCAGTACAGGTCTCGTGCTACCACCGGTGGCCATTAGGGGGCAGTCACACACAGAAGAAGTGAGGAGTACTGTTCAACATAATGACAACTCAGATGACAGGGTCACTAAGAAAGGTCTCTGTTTCTTTCAAATTACTTCTAATGATGTTTTCTTAGCTGTAGAAGGTACTCTATGGCAGTGACATTAGTAAATGTGCCACTTTGGGGCAAATAGGGCAATAGAAAGTGTGACACAAAGAAGATATACAGGATGTAGAAAAATGATAACCTTGCCGTCCGCACATAGAAAGGAGCATTCAATTCTTAGTAAGCGTGTACATTTCCACTGATTTTTTTTAAGGCGGAACTTTAGTGAAAAGGGGAAAAAAATACATCAATAAAATGCAAAGTGAGAAGTTTAAAAATAAAAAGAGATCAAGGAATGATTGATATTCGCCATGTAATCTGTTCATATTGTTTGATCCACAATCAGCCTGCAGGTCCTCATCTTTACTACTGGCAGAAATAAAAAAACAAAACAAAAAAAACAGATAGCGCCAAGTGACCGATTTATGGTGTTGAATTATTAACCCAGTGAGAAAAAATATTTACCTCAAGACAGAATATCATCTGGATTTAAAGTGGAGCTGTCAGCCATACTATCTCAGGGAAAAAAACCACATATACAGTATAAGTAGATAAATACTTTCTTTACTTAATAACATACAGTATGTATTGCACTGTCCAAATCTTGATTTTAGTGATTTTTCTATAGTAAAAAAATAAATAAAAAAGAAAAACCTTAGGTTTCTACATTTTAACTGTATCTTGAAGCCAATCCTGACATAATTTCCTCCCTTACTTTGTCACACTCCCACCCAGCTCTGCAGTAGAAAGTGCATTGAGAAATATTGGCCAATCAGAGAGGAACAGAAGTGTGGGAGGGGAAAACAGGAGGGAAAGAAGCTTCAGCCAATCAGGCTGCATTAGTTAAGTCTGAGGGGAAAGTAAAGAAGAAAAAAGAAAACCCAGAATGCCATGCAACTTCCTTTGTGTGGCAGATGTACCAAATAAGAACCAGGGAAACTGGGGAATGATGTTTGATGGAGAAGAAAAGTAAGAGTGATTTTTAACTTCTGTATTGCCTGGTTACCATCCTTATTACTTGCTTACCAGATACAAATAAAGAGCTGATTTTATTTGATGCCTGACAGTTACACTTTAAAGCTGAAGACTGGTACCTACTAGAGACAATCAATAAAATGCGAAATTACCCAACAGAATTATAAGTTTGGAATTGAGCCAATGAAAGGGACTCCTTTCCCATTTGGATTGGCCCAGTTGCAAGCGGTATATAATCTGCATTTCTTTGCATGCAAGCTAGAATAATTAGCATCTCATTGTCCATCTCTAAAAACTACATGACTAGAAATGGTTGCCAGTTATGTTTATCTGGGGGCACTCTGCCTGTTATTTGAGGGGGCTCTGCCTAATCACGTTATTTAGTGGTACTCTGAATATTATTTTGGGAGGAGGGGGGGGGGGGGAGGGATTCTGTTTGTTACTTAGGGAGCTCTGCCCAAATATTATTAATTATGTAACACAATCGTCTTTGTGCTACTGAGCAGGCATGGCCTTCCTCAGACATGTTCAATACAGCCGCCGAGGCCAGATTTATACTTTTTCCGCCCCTAGGCCAATGGGCAGCAGCTTCCTGTTTTCCTGCATTGCTCCTTATTTGCAACCTCTGTATTCCATTTGCAGTCTCTTCTTCCATATGCAGCAATCCCTCTACCATGTCCAGCCGCCCCTTGGCCAGCTGCCACCCAAGACCTGGGCCTCCAGAAATCCGGCCCTGACGGCCGCACTCGTACACAAAGAGAAGCGCGGACACAAACGCTCTCTGGAGGCAATTATTTAACCTTTCTTTTTTTTCTCTTATTTTACAGGTTTGCCTATACTGGTTATTTGGCTGCCTCACAATGTGTTCTGACCATGCCCCCTTTGGCCACACCTCATATCTTTTGGCCCATACCATATCATTTTCTCTACTAGGGATGATTACAGATATGCAAATTATTCCCAAGTTGATGGTTATTTATGCAAATTGTATGCACATGCATGCAGCTTGAAAATGGACCAATCAATTTAAAGAGAACCCGAGGTGGGATTTAATGATGTTAGTGGGGCACAGAGGCTGGTTGTGCACACTATCACCAGCCTCTGTTGCCCTATGGTGTGCCCCCAGGACCCTCCTGCGATCTGCTGTCCCCTCCGCCGTGCTAGCAACAAACAGCGTGTCGCCAGCACAATGTTTACCTATGCGGTGCTCCCCCGCCGCCACTCCCCTGCCTCCTCTGTATCGGCGCTATCCGCCCGTATCCCTTCCCTCCCGCTGATTGGAGGGAAGGGACGCAGGCGGGTAGCGCCGATACAGAGGAAGCGGGGGGAGCGGCGCTGACAGACACGGCATAGGTAAACATTGTGCTGGCGACACGCTGTTTGTCGCTAGCACGGCGGAGGAGACAGCAGATTGCAGGAGGGTCCTGGGGGCACACCATAGGGCAACAGAGGCTGGTGATAGTGTGCACAACCAGCCTCTGTGCCCCACTAACATCATTAACCCTCCTGGCGGTGTAAAAAAATCTGCCAGGAGGGAGCGCAGCAGTTTTTTAAAAAAAAAAATTCCCTATATCATGTAGCGAGCCCAGGGCTCGCTACATGATAGCCGCTGCTCAGCGGCATCCCCCCGCCCTCTTCAATCGCCTTCGGCGATCTCCGATCAGGAAATCCCGTTCAAAGAACGGGACTTCCTGGAGGGCTTCCCCCGTCGCTATAGCGACGGGGCTGGATGACGTCACCGACGGCACTGACGTCGGGACGTCATTGGGAGTCCCGGGCCACCCCTCGGCGCTGCCTGGCACTGATTGGCCAGGCAGCGCACGGGGTCTGGGGGGGGGGGGGGGCGGAGGCCGTGCGGCGCGACGGATAGCGGCGATCGTGCGCGGGGTTACCTGCAGGGAGGTTAAATCCCACCTCGGGTTCTCTTTAAACCTGAGCTGAAATTGATTGGCCCATTTTCAAACTGCATACATATGCATAAACATTTGCATAATTTAGGAAGAATTTACATCTCATTGATCATCTCTATTCTCTACATCGGGGGAGACATGATGATAGTACAAATCATTATGGTACATGTTTTATTTCATGTGGGACATATTTTATTTTCCCCAGGTTAAATTGCATAGGGGTAATCATCAAAAGGGTTTCATTTTACCAGCCTGGCTTTTCAGCAGTCTCAGTGAAGGGGGCCTTGTTGTGTCAGCTATTAAAGATTTTATTTCACTTACCTGAGGCTCCCTCCAGCCCCATAAGCACGGATGCGTCCCTCGTCATTCTCCCGCGAGTCTCCGTTAAGTGTTACATTTCTGATTGGGCAATTTTACCAACTCCATGTAGTATGAGAGCTTACCTGCATAACCTGTTCACAGTATTCACAATCTGTTTATCCTCATACTGTCCTCCACGTCCCTAGAAGCCACGTGTCCTTTGCCGCAGCTCCAGTCTTCTCCAGGGTCCGGCTGGCAGTAGTACTCAGAACTTTGCTGGAGCATACTGCAACTACTCAGTAGTACTTCGCGGGAGCATACTGCCACTACTCAGTAGTACTTCGCGGGAGCATACTGCCACTACTCAGTAGTACTTCGCGGGAGCATACTGCCACTACTCAGTAGTATTTCGCGGGAGCATACTGCCACTACTCAGTAGTACTTTGCGGGAGCATACTGCCACTACTCAGTAGTACTTTGCGGGAGCATACTGCCACTACTCAGTAGTACTTTGCGGGAGCATACTGCCACTACTCAGTAGTACTTCGCGGGAGCACACTGCCACTACTCAGTAGTACTTCGCAGGAGCATACTGCCACTACTCCGTAGTACTTCGCGGGAGCATACTGCCACTACTCAGTAGTACTTTGCGGGAGCATACTGCCACTACTCAGTACTTCGCGGGAGCATACTGCCACTACTCAGTAGTACTTCGCGGGAGCATACTGCCACTACTCAGTAGTACTTTGTGGGAGCATACTGCAACTACGCAGTAGTACTTTGTGGGTGCATACTGCAACTATGCAGTAGTACTTCGCAGAAGCATACTGCCACTACTCAGTAGTACTTCGCGGGAGCATACTGCCACTACTCAGTAGTACTTCGCGGGAGCATACTGCCACTACTCAGTAGTACTTTGCGGGAGCATACTGCCACTACTCAGTAGTACTTCGCGGGAGCATACTGCCACTACTCAGTAGTACTTCGCGGGAGCATACTGCCACTACTCAGTAGTAGTTTGTGGGAGCATACCGCAACTACGCAGTAGTACTTTGTGGGTGCATACTGCAACTACGCAGTAGTACTTCGCAGGAGCATACTGCAACTACTCAGTAGTACTTCGCGGGAGCATACTGCCACTACTCAGTAGTACTTCGCAGGAGCATACTGCAACTACTCAGTAGTACTTTGCAACTACTCAGTCGTACTTCGCGGGAGCATACTGCCACTACTCAGTAGTACTTCGAGGGAGCATACTGCCACTACTCAATAGTACTTTGTGGGAGCATACTGCAACTACGCAGTAGTACTTTGTGGGAGCATACTGCAACTAAGCAGTAGTACTTCGCAGGAGCATACTGCAACTACTCAGTAGTACTTCGCGGGAGCATACTGCCACTACTCAGTAGTACTTCGCGGGAGCATACTGCCACTACTCAGTAGTACTTCGCGGGAGCATACTGCAACTACTCAGTAGTACTTTGCGGGAGCATACTGCCACTACTCAGTAGTACTTCGCGGGAGCATACTGCCACTACTCAGTAGTACTTTGCGGGAGCATACTGCCACTACTCAGTAGTACTTTGCGGTAGCATACTGCAACTACGCAGTAGTACTTTGCGGGAGCATACTGCAACTAAGCAGTAGTACTTCGCAGGAGCATACTGCAACTACTCAGTAGTACTTCGCGGGAGCATACTGCAACTACTCACTAGTACTTTGCAACTACTCAGTAGTACTTTGCGGGAGCATACTGCCACTACTCAGTCGTACTTTGCGGGAGCATACTGCAACTACTCAGTAGTACTTCGCGGGAGCATACTGCAACTACTCAGTAGTACTTTGCAACTACTCAGTAGTACTTTGCGGGAGCATACTGCCACTACTCAGTCGTACTTTGCGGGAGCATACTGCAACTACTCAGTAGTATATCGCAGGAGCATACTGCAACTACTCAGTAGTACTTTGCAACTACTCAGTAGTACTTTGCGGGAGCATACTGCAACCACGCAGTAGTACTTTGCGGGAGCATACTGCAACTACTCAGTAGTATGTCGCAGGAGCATACTGCAACTACTCAGTAGTATGTCAGTCACAGGAGCATACTGCAACTACTCAGTAGTACTTCGCGGGATCATACTGCCACTACTCAGTAGTACTTCACGGGAGCATACTGCAACTACTCAGTAGTACTTTGCAACTACTCAGTAGTACTTTGCGGGAGCATACTGCCTCTACTCAGTAGTACTTCGCGGGAGCATACTGCCACTACTCAGTAGTACTTCGCGGGAGCATACTGCCACTACTCAGTAGTACTTCGCGGGAGCATACTGCCACTACTCAGTAGTACTTCGCGGGAGCATACTGCCACTACTCAGTAGTACTTCGCGGGAGCATACTGCCACTACTCAGTAGTACATCGCGGGAGCATACTGCCACTACTCAGTAGTATTTCGCGGGAGCATACTGCCACTACTCAGTAGTACTTTGCGGGAGCATACTGCCACTACTCAGTAGTACTTCGCGGGAGCATACTGCCACTACTCAGTAGTACTTTGCGGGAGCATACTGCCACTACTCAGTAGTACTTCGCGGGAGCATACTGCCACTACTCAGTAGTACTTTGTGGGAGCATACTGCAACTACGCAGTAGTACTTCGCAGGAGCATACTGCAACTACTCAGTAGTACTTCGCGGGAGCATACTGCCACTACTCAGTAGTACTTCGCAGGAGCATACTGCAACTACTCAGTAGTACTTTGCAACTACTCAGTCGTACTTCGCGGGAGCATACTGCCACTACTCAGTAGTACTTCGAGGGAGCATACTGCCACTACTCAATAGTACTTTGTGGGAGCATACTGCAACTACGCAGTAGTACTTTGTGGGAGCATACTGCAACTAAGCAGTAGTACTTCGCAGGAGCATACTGCAACTACTCAGTAGTACTTCGCGGGAGCATACTGCCACTACTCAGTAGTACTTCGCGGGAGCATACTGCCACTACTCAGTAGTACTTCGCGGGAGCATACTGCAACTACTCAGTAGTACTTTGCGGGAGCATACTGCCACTACTCAGTAGTACTTCGCGGGAGCATACTGCCACTACTCAGTAGTACTTTGCGGGAGCATACTGCCACTACTCAGTAGTACTTTGCGGTAGCATACTGCAACTACGCAGTAGTACTTTGCGGGAGCATACTGCAACTAAGCAGTAGTACTTCGCAGGAGCATACTGCAACTACTCAGTAGTACTTCGCGGGAGCATACTGCAACTACTCACTAGTACTTTGCAACTACTCAGTAGTACTTTGCGGGAGCATACTGCCACTACTCAGTCGTACTTTGCGGGAGCATACTGCAACTACTCAGTAGTACTTCGCGGGAGCATACTGCAACTACTCAGTAGTACTTTGCAACTACTCAGTAGTACTTTGCGGGAGCATACTGCCACTACTCAGTCGTACTTTGCGGGAGCATACTGCAACTACTCAGTAGTATATCGCAGGAGCATACTGCAACTACTCAGTAGTACTTTGCAACTACTCAGTAGTACTTTGCGGGAGCATACTGCAACCACGCAGTAGTACTTTGCGGGAGCATACTGCAACTACTCAGTAGTATGTCGCAGGAGCATACTGCAACTACTCAGTAGTATGTCAGTCACAGGAGCATACTGCAACTACTCAGTAGTACTTCGCGGGATCATACTGCCACTACTCAGTAGTACTTCACGGGAGCATACTGCAACTACTCAGTAGTACTTTGCAACTACTCAGTAGTACTTTGCGGGAGCATACTGCCTCTACTCAGTAGTACTTCGCGGGAGCATACTGCCACTACTCAGTAGTACTTCGCGGGAGCATACTGCCACTACTCAGTAGTACTTCGCGGGAGCATACTGCCACTACTCAGTAGTACTTCGCGGGAGCATACTGCCACTACTCAGTAGTACTTCGCGGGAGCATACTGCCACTACTCAGTAGTACATCGCGGGAGCATACTGCCACTACTCAGTAGTATTTCGCGGGAGCATACTGCCACTACTCAGTAGTACTTTGCGGGAGCATACTGCCACTACTCAGTAGTACTTCGCGGGAGCATACTGCCACTACTCAGTAGTACTTCGCGGGAGCATACTGCCACTACTCAGTAGTACTTCGCGGGAGCATACTGCCACTACTCAGTAGTACTTTGTGGGAGCATACTGCAACTAAGCAGTAGTACTTCGCAGGAGCATACTGCCACTACTCAGTAGTACTTCGCAGGAGCATACTGCCACTACTCAGTAGTACTTCGCGGGAGCATACTGCCATACTCACTCAGGTGCATGCAGGTACCATACTGGGCATGCGGGTACCATACTCGCTCAGGTGCATGCGGGTACCATACTGGGCATGCGGGTACCATACTTGCTCAGGTGCATGCGGGTACCATACTGGGCATGCGGGTACCATACTCGCTCAGGTGCATGCGGGTACCATACTGGGCATGCGGGTACCATACTCGCTCAGGTGCATGCGGGTACCATACTGGGCATGCGGGTACCATACTCGCTCAGGTGCATGCAGGTACCATACTGGGCATGTGGGTACCATCAGGGCCGGCCCTAGACTTTTTGCCGCCTGAGGCAAATTTTTAAAAAATTGTCACCGCCGCCCCTCCCCCCCCCCCTCGGGGGGGGGGGGGGGCGCTCTGGGGGGCTGCCGAGCTGGAGGGGTAGCTGGCAGGACGGGGGTATTGGGCCAGCGGCGGGGAGGGGGGTCGGAACCCCCCTCCCTCGCCTGGGTCCCCCGTCCTCCGCTCCCCTCCAGCCTAAATAGAAGCAGCCGTATGTGTAAGAGGCACGGGCGGGGAGGACACTCACCTCTTCCCAGCGTGCGTTCCACTGACGTCACTTCCAGCGTCCTGCAGGAAGTGATGTCAGTGGAGCGCACGCTGGAGCGAGGAGGAGGTGAGTGTCTCCCCGCCCGTGCCTCTTACACATACGGCTGCTTCTATTTAGGCTGGAGGGGAGTGGAGGACGGGGGACCCAGGCGAGGGAGGGGGGGTCCGACCCCCCTCCCCGCCGCTGGCCCAATACCCCCGTCCTGCCAGCTACCCCTCCAGCTCGGCGGGCCGGCTCCCCGCACCCACGGACGGGCGGGTGCCGCCCCTGGAAATTTGCCGCCTGAGGCAAAAGTTTCACCCCGCCTCATGAGCGGGCCGGCCCTGGGTACCATACTCGCTCAGGTGCATGCAGGTACCATACTGGGCATGCGGGTACCATACTCGCTCAGGTGCATGCGGGTACCATACTGGGCATGCGGGTACCATACTTGCTCAGGTGCATGCGGGTACCATACTGGGCATGCGGGTACCATACTCGCTCAGGTGCATGCGGGTACCATACTGGGCATGTGGGTACCATACTCGCTCAGGTGCATGCGGGTACCATACTCGCTCAGGTGCATGCGGGTACCATACTGGGCATGTGGGTACCATACTCGCTCAGGTGCATGCGGGTACCATACTCGCTCAGGTGCATGCGGGTACCATACTGGGCATGTGGGTACCATACTCGCTCAGGTGCATGCGGGTACCATACTCGCTCAGGTGCATGCGGGTACCATACTGGGCATGCGGGTACCATACTCGCTCAGGTGCATGCGGGTACCATACTGGGCATGCGGGTACCATACTTGCTCAGGTGCATGCGGGTACCATACTCGCTCAGGTGCATGCGGGTACCATACTGGGCATGTGGGTACCATACTCGCTCAGGTGCATACAGGTACCATACTGGGCATGCGGGTACCATACTCGCTCAGGTGCATGCGGGTACCATACTGGGCATGCGGGTACCATACTTGCTCAGGTGCATGCGGGTACCATACTGGGCATGCGGGTACCATACTCGCTCAGGTGCATGCGGGTACCATACTGGGCATGCGGGTACCATACTTGCTCAGGTGCATGCGGGTACCATACTCGCTCAGGTGCATGCGGGTACCATACTGGGCATGCGGGTACCATACTCGCTCAGGTGCATGCGGGTACCATACTGGGCATGCGGGTACCATACTTGCTCAGGTGCATGCGGGTACCATACTCGCTCAGGTGCATGAGGGTACCATACTGGGCATGTGGGTACCATACTCGCTCAGGTGCATGCAGGTACCATACTGGGCATGCGGGTACCATACTCGCTCAGGTGCATGCGGGTACCATACTGGGCATGCGGGTACCATACTTGCTCAGGTGCATGCGGGTACCATACTGGGCATGCGGGTACCATACTCGCTCAGGTGCATGCGGGTACCATACTGGGCATGCGGGTACCATACTTGCTCAGGTGCATGCGGGTACCATACTCGCTCAGGTACATGCGGGTACCATACTCGCTCAGGTGCATGCGGGTACCATACTGGGCATGCGGGTACCATACTCGCTCAGGTGCATGCGGGTACCATACTGGGCATGCGGGTACCATACTCGCTCAGGTGCATGCGGGTACCATACTGGGCATGCGGGTACCATACTCGCTCAGGTGCATGAGGGTACTATACTAGGCATGTGGGTACCATACTGGGCATGCGGGTACCATACTCGCTCAGGTGCATGCAGGTACCATACTGGGCATGCGGGTACCATACTCGCTCAGGTGCATGCAGGTACCATACTGGGCATGCGGGTACCATACTCGCTCAGGTGCATGCGGGTACCATACTGGGCATGCGGGTACCATACTTGCTCAGGTGCATGCGGGTACCATACTGGGCATGCGGGTACCATACTCGCTCAGGTGCATGCGGGTACCATACTGGGCATGCGGGTACCATACTTGCTCAGGTGCATGCGGGTACCATACTCGCTCAGGTGCATGCGGGTACCATACTGGGCATGCGGGTACCATACTCGCTCAGGTGCATGCGGGTACCATACTGGGCATGCGGGTACCATACTTGCTCAGGTGCATGCGGGTACCATACTCGCTCAGGTGCATGAGGGTACCATACTGGGCATGTGGGTACCATACTCGCTCAGGTGCATGCAGGTCCTGCAGGAAGTGATGTCAGTGGAGCGCACGCTGGAGCGAGGAGGAGGTGAGTGTCTCCCCGCCCGTGCCTCTTACACATACGGCTGCTTCTATTTAGGCTGGAGGGGAGTGGAGGACGGGGGACCCAGGCGAGGGAGGGGGGGTCCGACCCCCCTCCCCGCCGCTGGCCCAATACCCCCGTCCTGCCAGCTACCCCTCCAGCTCGGCGGGCCGGCTCCCCGCACCCACGGACGGGCGGGTGCCGCCCCTGGAAATTTGCCGCCTGAGGCAAAAGTTTCACCCCGCCTCATGAGCGGGCCGGCCCTGGGTACCATACTCGCTCAGGTGCATGCAGGTACCATACTGGGCATGCGGGTACCATACTCGCTCAGGTGCATGCGGGTACCATACTGGGCATGCGGGTACCATACTTGCTCAGGTGCATGCGGGTACCATACTGGGCATGCGGGTACCATACTCGCTCAGGTGCATGCGGGTACCATACTGGGCATGTGGGTACCATACTCGCTCAGGTGCATGCGGGTACCATACTCGCTCAGGTGCATGTGGGTACCATACTCGCTCAGGTGCATGCGGGTACCATACTCGCTCAGGTGCATGCGGGTACCATACTGGGCATGTGGGTACCATACTCGCTCAGGTGCATGCGGGTACCATACTCGCTCAGGTGCATGCGGGTACCATACTGGGCATGCGGGTACCATACTCGCTCAGGTGCATGCGGGTACCATACTGGGCATGCGGGTACCATACTTGCTCAGGTGCATGCGGGTACCATACTCGCTCAGGTGCATGCGGGTACCATACTGGGCATGTGGGTACCATACTCGCTCAGGTGCATACAGGTACCATACTGGGCATGCGGGTACCATACTCGCTCAGGTGCATGCGGGTACCATACTGGGCATGCGGGTACCATACTTGCTCAGGTGCATGCGGGTACCATACTGGGCATGCGGGTACCATACTCGCTCAGGTGCATGCGGGTACCATACTGGGCATGCGGGTACCATACTTGCTCAGGTGCATGCGGGTACCATACTCGCTCAGGTGCATGCGGGTACCATACTGGGCATGCGGGTACCATACTCGCTCAGGTGCATGCGGGTACCATACTGGGCATGCGGGTACCATACTTGCTCAGGTGCATGCGGGTACCATACTCGCTCAGGTGCATGAGGGTACCATACTGGGCATGTGGGTACCATACTCGCTCAGGTGCATGCAGGTACCATACTGGGCATGCGGGTACCATACTCGCTCAGGTGCATGCGGGTACCATACTGGGCATGCGGGTACCATACTTGCTCAGGTGCATGCGGGTACCATACTGGGCATGCGGGTACCATACTCGCTCAGGTGCATGCGGGTACCATACTGGGCATGCGGGTACCATACTTGCTCAGGTGCATGCGGGTACCATACTCGCTCAGGTACATGCGGGTACCATACTCGCTCAGGTGCATGCGGGTACCATACTGGGCATGCGGGTACCATACTCGCTCAGGTGCATGCGGGTACCATACTGGGCATGCGGGTACCATACTCGCTCAGGTGCATGCGGGTACCATACTCGCTCAGGTGCATGCGGGTACCATACTGGGCATGTGGGTACCATACTCGCTCAGGTGCATGCGGGTACTATACTAGGCATGTGGGTACCATACTGGGCATGCGGGTACCATACATACTCGCTCAGGTGCATGAGGGTACTATACTAGGCATGTGGGTACCATACTGGGCATGCGGGTACCATACTCGCTCAGGTGCATGAGGGTACTATACTAGGCATGTGGGTACCATACTGGGCATGCGGGTACCATACTCGCTCAGGTGCATGCAGGTACCATACTGGGCATGCGGGTACCATACTCGCTCAGGTGCATGCAGGTACCATACTGGGCATGCGGGTACCATACTTGCTCAGGTGCATGCGGGTACCATACTGGGCATGCGGGTACCATACTTGCTCAGGTGCATGCGGGTACTATACTGGGCATGCGCGTACCATACTCTCTCAGGTGCATGAGGGTACCATACTGGGCATGTGGGTACCATACTCGCTCAGGTGCATGCAGGTACCATACTGGGCATGCGGGTACCATACTCGCTCAGGTGCATGCGGGTACCATACTGGGCATGCGGGTACCATACTTGCTCAGGTGCATGCGGGTACCATACTCGCTCAGGTGCATGAGGGTACCATACTGGGCATGCGGGTACCATACTCGCTCAGGTGCATGCAGGTACCATACTCGCTCAGGTGCATGCGGGTACCATACTGGGCATGCGGGTACCATACTCGCTCAGGTGCATGCGGGTACCATACTGGGCATGCGGGTACCATACTCGCTCAGGTGCATGCGGGTACCATACTGGGCATGCGGGTACCATACTCGCTCAGGTGCATGAGGGTACTATACTAGGCATGTGGGTACCATACTGGGCATGCGGGTACCATACTCGCTCAGGTGCATGCAGGTACCATACTGGGCATGCGGGTACCATACTCGCTCAGGTGCATGCAGGTACCATACTGGGCATGCGGGTACCATACTCGCTCAGGTGCATGCGGGTACCATACTGGGCATGCGGGTACCATACTTGCTCAGGTGCATGCGGGTACCATACTGGGCATGCGGGTACCATACTCGCTCAGGTGCATGCGGGTACCATACTCGCTCAGGTGCATGCGGGTACCATACTGGGCATGCGGGTACCATACTCGCTCAGGTGCATGCGGGTACCATACTGGGCATGCGGGTACCATACTTGCTCAGGTGCATGCGGGTACCATACTCGCTCAGGTGCATGAGGGTACCATACTGGGCATGTGGGTACCATACTCGCTCAGGTGCATGCAGGTACCATACTGGGCATGCGGGTACCATACTCGCTCAGGTGCATGCGGGTACCATACTGGGCATGCGGGTACCATACTTGCTCAGGTGCATGCGGGTACCATACTCGCTCAGGTGCATGAGGGTACCATACTGGGCATGCGGGTACCATACTCGCTCAGGTGCATGCAGGTACCATACTCGCTCAGGTGCATGCGGGTACCATACTGGGCATGCGGGTACCATACTCGCTCAGGTGCATGCGGGTACCATACTGGGCATGCGGGTACCATACTCGCTCAGGTGCATGCGGGTACCATACTGGGCATGCGGGTACCATACTCGCTCAGGTGCATGCGGGTACCATACTCGCTCAGGTGCATGCGGGTACCATACTGGGCATGTGGGTACCATACTCGCTCAGGTGCATGCGGGTACTATACTAGGCATGTGGGTACCATACTGGGCATGCGGGTACCATACTCGCTCAGGTGCATGAGGGTACTATACTAGGCATGTGGGTACCATACTGGGCATGCGGGTACCATACTCGCTCAGGTGCATGAGGGTACTATACTAGGCATGTGGGTACCATACTGGGCATGCGGGTACCATACTCGCTCAGGTGCATGCGGGTACTATACTAGGCATGTGGGTACCATAGTGGCTCAGGTGCATGCAGGTACCATACTGGGCATGCGGGTACCATACTCGCTCAGGTGCATGCGGGTACTATACTAGGCATGTAGGTACCATAGTGGCTCAGGTGCATGCGGCTACTATACTGGGCATGCGCGTACCATACTCGCTCAGGTGCATGCAGGTACCATACTGAGCATGTGGGTACCATACTCGCTCAGGTGCATGCGGGTACTATACTAGGCATGTGGGTACCATACTTGCTCAGGTGCATGCGGGTACCATACTGGGCATGCGGGTACCATACTGGGCATGCAGGTACCATACCCGCTTAGGTGCATGTGGGTACCATACTGGGCATGCGGGTACCATACTGGGCATGCGGGTACCATACTCGCTCAGGTGCTCAGATGTGCTAGTACATGGAGAGTAGTGCGGTCACAAAGAGGAGGGTCCTGGACTGCTGGTGGACTCAAGGGGGATCTAGGCAGTCTCTGGACAATCCAGTGCCTTCCCCCTGCTGAGTTAAGTATCAACATCTTACTCCTTTTCTGGTCAGAGATGGATTGAGAGGTAATGTGGCCCCAGTAGATTTGCTCCCCCTTGTCAGGGCCGGCCCGCTCATGAGGCGGGGTGAAACTTTTGTTTCAGGCGGCAAACTTCTAGGGGAGGCACCCACTCGTCCGTGGGTGCGGGGGGGGGGGGGGGGGCGGCCGTCGAGCCGGAGAGGTAGCGGGCAGGACGGGGGTATTGGGCCTAGCGGTGGGGAGGGGGGTCGGACCCCCCCTCTCTCGGCTGGGTCCCCCGATCTGCGCTCCCCTCCAGCTGTAAATAGGAAGCAGCCGAAGCCCGATAGTAAGAGGTACGGGCGGGGAGGATTCACCTTTTCCGCGTTCCAGCATGCGCTCCACTGACGTCACTTCCTGCATCACCGTCCACTTACAATACCGGGGGGGGGGGGGGCGGCGGCGGCGGAATTTTTTTTCTAAATTTGCCTCAGGCGGCAAAAAGTCTAGGGCCGGCCCTTGTGATTGTTTTGGTAAGCTTAAGTGGAAAGAGGTCAGAGAAGAAGGCAGGTGGGTCCAGGGCCAGTTCTCTAATGAAGCAAGGTGAAACAATTGCATCAGGCGCAGAGATTACAACGGCAGCATGTTTGTACTGTGTGTTTACACTAACAGCATGCAGTCAGATTAGGAGGAGAGTGAGGTAAAGAATTGGAGAATAGCAGCTTGTTGTGCTGTGTGAGGAGTCTGACAGTGAGTGAGGAGGGGGAGGCAGGAGAGCAGCAGTGTTTCATTTGACTTGCAGAGCAGAAGGTCGGAGGTGGCACTGCTGTCCTGACTGTCCAGGAGGAATGGAGTGGCTGAGCAGTTTGTTTGTCCCAGACTCACAGCTGGCCAGTATTATCTCATCTGTTGTATTATAATAATCAGGTTGTGGCAGTGCAAAATACTGTTTAGCAGGACATACGCACCAGAAATAGATCTTAATACTAACTCAGAAAAGTCCAAATCTATGCAAAAAGTATCAAAGTTTATTGGATAATAGTGTCAAAGATAAAAACAATAAAAGGTGCATGGGAATGCCACCCCGTCGCCATACACCCACTCACCCAGCCTAACACACCATCACCCATACGCCCACAAACTATTAGAGGGACAGTTAAGGGGCAAAGAGCATAGATGCACAGTTCAATGAAATCCTGGTTGGTAATCTAGTCATTCATATTGAACATCTCCAGCAAAGCTTGTGATGTGGAAAGAAAGTTCAATATGCAAAATCATGAAGCAAAGCTGTAGCAGACAAGCAGCCAAAGCACGACATGTATATAGCAATTTAGCATGAATGTCCGAGTCACAGCACAGCACTTGTGGCCAAGCACCGATCTCACCACTTCCAGTAGCTGTATTATCAGCTCTTCAGTAAAAGGATGATGATGAGTGTAAATTCTCAATTTACAACTACAGAATCAGTGGAAAAAATTACAAGGATATTTTTAAACTGATCATCACACTCTGTGCCTGTACTGATAGTATACTAGCTGCAGAGTAAAAGCTTAAACTGTACATACTGAATGGAGGCAGCAGAGATAAGCATACACTGCAGCTAATATGCTATCAGTACAGGCACAGAGTAGTAGCCTATACTGTACATACTGGAGATAGCAGAAATCAACACACTCTGCAGCTAGTTTACTATAAGTACAGGCACAGAGGAACAGTTTAGGGCCTGTTTCCACTAGTGCGAATCCGCATGCAGACAACGCATGCGGATTCGCATAGGCAATACAAGTGGATGGGACTGTTTCCACTTGTCAGTTTTCATTTGCGTTTTTGTGTGCAGGATTTTTCTGCACGGTAGACCCTGCAGAATTCGCCTGCGTGTGGAATGCAGGCGAATCGCACGCAATGTATTTAACATGGAAATCGCATGCGTTTTCCCCATGCGTTTTTTGCCGCGAATTCGCATGCGATTTCGCATAGGTACCCATGTTAATTCACACAGGCAGTGACATGGTTAGAATCGCATCACCCTAACCTATGCGAAATCGCATGCGAAATCGCGGCAAAAAACGCATGCGGAATCGCACCCGCATGCGATTTGTCTGCGGTGATTCGCCGGCGATACCGCAACGCAATAGTGGAAACGGGCCCTTATACTGTACATACTGGAGGTAGAAAGGATTAGCACACATTGCAACTAGTTTACTATCAGTACAGACACAGAGTAAAAGCTTATACTGTACATACTGGAGGCAGCAGAGATAAGCACACACTGCAGCTAGAATACTAACAGTACAGGCACAGACTGACAGCTTATACTGTACATACTGGAGGCAGCAGAGATAAGCACACACTGCAGCTAGAATACTAACAGTACAGGCACAGAGTGACAGCCTATACTGTACATACTGGAGGCAGCAGAGATAAGCACACACTGCAGCTAGAATACTAACAGTACAGACACAAAGTAACAGCTCACATTTTACATGCTGGAGGCAGCAGAGATCAGCACAAATTGCAGCTAGTTTAGTCTGTATAAAAAAAAGTGAGTAAGGCAGGTAACACTCATCCTAGGGGTTTTCCACGCAATTTGTGGATTCGATAGCTTTGTGATCACTTTTTGTTTGCGATTTTCCATGTTGCAGCAAATATAATGTAATTGGGATAATAAAAAAAAAACCTGTAAAGGAAACGTGAAGGAACGCATCAAATTTCCGATTCCTGAGCAGGCCCATTAACGTCACTTCAATGACAAATGCGTTGGTGTGCATTTTGCCACATGAGGCAAAATGCGTGCAAATCTAACAACTGTGTTCCCTGTCTTATGCTTGGGGTAACAGAGATTAGCACACATTGTAGTTAGTTTACTATCAGTATAGGTAAAGAGCAGCATCTTATAGTGAACAAAGAGGAAGGTGACATACCTGTATCTGTACCAGTACAAAAATAAATATTATATTGATCAAGATTTAATTGTACGGTATTTAAAGCGGAACAGTATAGTAAAAAAAACAAAACACAAAGTGTTTCACTTACCTGGGGCTTCTACCAGCCCCTTGCAGCTTTCCTGTCCCGCACCGGTCCTCTACGATCCTCCGTTCTCCCGCCACCAGCTGGTCTCTGTTCGGTCATACGTACCGTAAACTTGTAAGTCGACAACAACTGCGCCAGCGCTCCCCGAGCCACATGTATCCTTCTTCGCGTTCCATCCTGCAATAACGTCCTGCGCTGATAGCGCAGGATACTATTGTGCGCAAGAAGGCGAAGAAAGACATTTCGTGGCCCGGGGCATGCTGGCGCCATTTGCTGCAACGGCCAAACCAAAACTAGCTGGCGGCAAGAGAATGGAAGATCGCTGAGTACCGGCGCGGGACAGGAAGGCTGTATGGGGCTGGCAGAAGCCCCAGGTAAGTGAAACACTGTTTTAAATATTCAGTTCCGCTTTAAGTATATCAGTACTAAAGATGCCCATTGATGACACAATCTTGATTATACAAGCATACCAAATCTATGCACTAGAAAGGTAAACTGAGTGAATTTACTTTGAACAGACTCTTTAGTTAGTGCATCATATCACATACTAAAGACGTGGTAAAATTGTACAATCAAGATTGTATCATGAATGGGCACCTTAACATATGTAATGCCGACTTGGGAGAGATGCCCCCTAGAATTCAGGCCTCGGGGAACGTCTGAAAACATTAAAGGACCACTATCATGAATATTGTAAAATACATACATCTAAAAAGTAAAATTCTCCATGAATACAATTAGCTAAAAATTACTTTTCTCCTATGTTGCTGTCGCTTACAGGAGGTAGTAGAAAACTGACAGAACGGACAGGTTTTGGACTAGCCCATCTCCTCATGGAGAATTATCAGGGTTATCTTCATTTCAAAAGCCCTTACTGAATGACAGTTGCTCAGTCCAACTGATTAAGTAGAGTGCAAACAGATAGAGGGGGGCAGCCTGTATCTTTGTATAGATCCAGGGATTGCTTCTGTAAAAAGAAACAAAATACTAAAAATCCCCCACGAAGAGATGGACTAGTCCAAAACTGGTCAGTTCTGTCAGATTTCTACTACCTACTGTAAGTGACAGCAACATAGGAGAAAAGTAATTTATGACTCAATTTACTCAGGAAGAAATGCACTTCTTTGCAGGTGTTTAGATTTTACATTTTATAATGTTTTGCTATAGTGGTCTTAAGTAAGAGGATATGATATTTTTGTGTAGCGGGGACTGACACTGGCAGAGCTGCGCGTCTCCGAGTATCCCTACAAGAGGCATATGTCATGTTTGCAGCATATGTGTGGGCGTGGCTTCTCAAACTCCCTGGAAGGGGGAGGGGTGGGGGATCGGGAAACGGACGCTTTAATGAAGGAACACAAGGCAATTAGTAACAAGCAATCCGCAAGCCCCTTCTGATAAACCACACTGGGAAGTGCAGCTTTGTGTCTCGGCTGCCTGGGAACAATTAGGAACAACAAGTGGTAGTGACAGAGGAAACTTAAAAAAAACAGAGAATATAGAGGAGAACTCACCAAATGACTTGCAGCTCTCTCTCCCCCCTCCCCCCAGCCCCCCATTCTTTCATCTGTGGTTCACATCCAGTAATTTGCCTTCTCGTTACTCTTTGATAATAACTTCCTTTTGCAATTTCCTTTGGGAAGTGTCACGGCAGCAATAAAACAGACGGTGCGGTCTCTGGCGGATCCCTCTCTCCAGCAGGTGAGTGGCAGTATCTGGCTGGGCGATAGGCCTGGACCCGGTTATTTGGAGGGGTCCGCTAGGCTTGTGCCTAGGGCCACTCAATCAACAGAGGAAGAAGCTGCCCCTTGCATCATTGCGAGGGCTGGATTTAGGCCAAGGCCACCTAGGCCATGGCCTAGGGCACCACAAGAGTAAGGGCACAAAGCAGCAGGCTAAACTGGTGCAGTATTTCCACGGCGAGCACCTGATCACGGTATTCTGCTGCCAGCGGTCTGTGCAGCAGCCACCTTGCTCTCTGTGCACATTTGCATTGTGGCCGGCTGCTATGGACTTGGGCAGCATTGAAGACAGAAAGGAAGAAGAACTTCTGCACTGGAGACGAGCAGAGAAATGAATGACACTGATGGCAGTTTCGGTGTGAAGGCAAGCTGGCTATCTTACCTATACTGAAAGGGGGGGATTAAAGGATACCCAAAGTGACATTTGACATGATGGTGTATGTACAGTGCCTAGCACACAAATAACTATGCTGTATTCCTTTTTTCTTTCTCTGCCTAAAAGAGTTAAATATCAGGTTTGTAAGTGGCTGACTCAGACAGGAAGTGACTACAGTGTGACCCTCACTGATAAGAAATTCCAACTATAAAACACTTTCCTAGCAGAAAATGGCTTCTGAGAGTAAGAAAAAGGTAAAAAGGGGAATTTCTTATCAGTGAGAGTCACACTGTAGTCACTTCCTGTGTGAGTCAGGACTGAGTCAGCCACTTACATACCTGATATTTTCACTCTTTCAGGCAGAGAAAAGAAAAAAACACAGCATAGTTATTTGTGTGCTAGGCACTGTACATATACATGTCTATCTCATCATGTCACTTTGGGTATCCTTTAAGGGAGTCATCTGGCTACTTATACTGGAGGGAGAGTGGGGAGGGGTCATCTGGCTACCTATACTGGAGGGAGAGTGGGGAGGGGTCATCTGGCTACCTATACTGGAGGGAGAGTGGGGAGGGGTCATCTGGCTACCTATACTGGAGGGAGAGTGGGGAGGGGGTCATCTGGCTACCTATACTGGAGGGAGAGTGGGGAGGGGTCATCTGGCTACCTATACTGGAGGGGGGTCATCAGGTTACCTATTACTAGAGGGGAGAGGTCTAGCTACCTATACTGGAGGGGGGAGGGGGGGAGGGTCATCAGGTTACCTATTATTAGAGGGAAAGGGTCTGGCTTCCTATACTGAAGGGGGGCGGCTGGTGACAGTGGCATTGGGTGCTAAACAGTACAAATCCGGCCCGGATTATTGCATTTCACTGAAAAGATGACGTCAAACAAGGCAAGGCCCCAATTGCCTTTCATTTGATCTTAAAGGATACATCTGAGCAATCTAAAAATAAGAGAAATCTACTTACCTGGGGCTTCCTCCAGCCCCCGCCAGCCATCCTGTGCCCTTGCCGCAGCTTTGCTCCCAGTTGGTGGTCTGGGGTCCCCTCCGGCGCAGAGTCGCGATGACGTCATCCTAACTGACGTCAGTGCGACTCAGTGAGCCACATGCTGAAGCACAGGGGAGCGCAGGAAGATGCCGACCTGGCGAGGTCGGCATCTGCACCGGAGGGGACCGGGAGCCACTGGAGCTGCGGCGAGGGCACAGAACGGCTGCCAGGGGCTGGAGGAAGCCCGAGGTAAGTGGATGTTTTATTTTTAGGTTGCTTGGTCCTTCCCTTTAACATCCACAGAGTTATTGGTCATTGTGGTCATACAAATATCTTGAAATCTTGAAATGACACAGATGAGAGGTAATTAGACACGCTAAACTCTCTTAATACATACAGGGTGCATTTCTCTGTCCTGTGCAAGAGTTCAGGTCCACTTAAAAAAAAAAAGATCACGGTTATATCAGTGGATTTTTATCGGAGCCGTATTTATATTAGAAAGAAAAATATTCCTTTTTAAAACGTCAAAGAAGAAAAAAAATTCCTGGAAAGAATATCTCAAGTCTCCTTCCTGTTAGTGGATACGTCACTCTCGCTGTCACGCCAGATCAAGTCACGCACACTTATATTTAAGAAATATATTTAATAATAAAACTGTAAGCTCTATTCGTATCGGAAGGGAAATGGTAAGAAGAACGCACAATGTCAAAACTCCACGCAGACATAGTCCTTGTCACTTCATTTCACTGCGGGCAGCCGACAAGATGGTTGTAGAGAACGGCGGATGGCTGCGGGGAAAACGCGGCAGGCTGATGCAGAGCGGATGTGACATCTGTCACTGTCCCCTCTCCAATAAAGGCACAAATGACTGCACAGCGAGCGAGGCGGTTGGAAGTCAATAGATTGAAAGAATGAAAGACACCGGGAAGAACATAAATCATAATTCGTAGATTTCTTGGCTTTTCTAGTTGAAACTTAGCTTTTGCGTGAACTGGAATTTAAAGAACTCCGCTTCAAGAACACCTGTTACTAAGGCCAATGTTTTCAAATGTGTACACACCAGTAGAAAGTATACTCAATGCCTCAATTTGCCCTCAAAACCGCCTCAGCTCTTGGTCTGAATTCAACAAGATGTTGGAAACATTCATTTGAGATTGTACTCCATGCTGAATTCAATGTTATTAATCTTTTGTTCTACCACTTCCCAAACCTCCCCCAGCTTGGACTGTGGACACCAAGACAGGTAGGCTCTCTCTTGTTCTACTTCTACCACTTCCATACCTCCCAACTTTTTGAGATGAGAAAGTGGGACACTTAAGCCACACCCCTGATCACGCCTCCATCACACCCCTAGTCATGCAATCCATGAAGATTTCATAAGAAAAATATGTTGTCTTATAATTCAAACCACACTGGTCCTTTCTATCCTGGTTCATTTCCCTGGATCCATCTGAAAATGGCGCCCGAGAATAATGGCGCATGGTGTTGCCGCTAATCCGTTTGCTGCTTATCGCTATTTAACGTTAAAGCCTTATTGTTATTTGACATTAAAGCCTTATTGTTATTTACCGTTAACACACAGAACCCTCTCTGTACCTATCCCTAACCCCCCCCCCGGTGGTGTCTAACCCTAAGACCCGCCCTGGTGGTGCCTAACCCTAAGACCCCCCTGGTGGTGCCTAACCCTAAGACCCCCCGGTTGGTGCCTAACCCTAAGACCCCCTGGTGGTGCCTAATCCTAACCACCCCCCTGGTGGTGCCTAACACTAACCACCCCCCTGGTGGTGCCTAACCCTAAGACCTCCCTGGTGGTGCCTAACACTAACCACCCCCCTGGTGGTGCCTAACCCTAAGACCCCCCTGGTGGTGCCTAAACCTAACCTTGACAGTGTTACATTAAATCCATTCACCGTTTTGCAGTTAAACAACATCTGCAGTTTGGCTTATGTAGGGCGCTATTGATAAATAACGTTACTGTGGGCAATAACGTCTGCTGTTTGGCAAATGAACGGCACTATTGATAAATAACGTTAGTGTGTGCCGTTTTTCTTTTTTTTTCCTGTGCGCCATTACTATGCAGTACTAACGATAAATAGCGATAAGCGTATCTTTTTAATGCGGCGCCATTTTTATGCATAGGCGCTGTGCGCCATTATTCACTGATCCGCATTTCCCTTCATATTAACATTTTACAATTAGCAATATATCAATTTAAAGGATGGAAATAAAGTTTAGAGCCAAGCACACACATTTTTTAGTAGAGAAATATATAGATTTACATAGAAAGAGGGACAAAGTCCTGAAAGAGGGACAAATGAGGAGGAAAGAGGGACAGGGCTCCCAAAGGTTAGGCACTAGGTAGGGTGTTTGTGCGGAAGGGGGGGTTGGGAAGATGGTTGGCTTAGGCATCAGGTAGGGTGTTTGTTCTGGGGGGATTTTGCAGTGCCCTTCTGATCAGGGCTGGTTCTAGTTACAATGGGGCCCCGGGCCAAATTAAAGGAAGGGGGGCACCGACAGACCCCCCACAGCATTAGAGGCCCATTGTTACAGCAAAATTTTCCCTGAGGGCCCCTGACCCGGCTGCCACCACCCCAGATCACCCTCTGCGTCCTGGACCTCTGCAATGTCTATGGCAGAGTAGTGTCTCACCTGTCCCATGCTGCCAGGTCATAAAGGAGAAGCGACCCAGCAAGAATGAAGTTGGGGAGTGCATGGAGCCAGGGACCGACAGAGGAGCACACCCACCACCAGGACAGGTGAGACACTCCTCTGCCACAGACATTGCATTAAAGTTGGGTTGGGGAGGGGGGCTACTTCAAGGGACCCCTCCAGGCTCTGGGGCCCTTAGGCAATTTCCTGCTTTGCCTCTATGGCAGCACTGGCCCTGTGATGTCTTGCAGTGTGTAGGGGCATAGCAATAGCCATAGCAGCTTCTATGGGGTTCTGGAGAAGAGGGGGCCCAGGTGGTACTTAATGTATTCACCATTCACTTTCTAGTGTTTCTCCACCCTCACTGCCCATGAGCTACGTGTAGTGTTGATCGCCAGTGCTGCTCGGATACCCACCAATCACGGATTCCACTATTCAGCCGTGATTGAAACAAAACAAACGGAAATTCCATGATTAATTTCCAGATTTGAAATGGACTTACGAATTAGACTCTGATTCTTTGTGTGAACGAGGCAATCACGGAAAATCATAGCTGTGATCACAGAAAAGCATTTCAGCTATTATTAAAGCTCCCATATATGCTACTATCCCCCAAATTGCATGGATTATAAAGGTGATGAGGGGCTACAATTCCAAAAAGAAATTTTAGTTTTTGAGAAAATGGATTTTAAAGTTAAATCAACACTTTAAATGCGGCTATTAATTGGTAATAGGTGGTTTTAAACAGGGAAATACACTTTAACCACTTAAGGACCGGGCTCACTTTCAGCTTTCTGTGCGGAGTGGACTCTACAGCCCACAGCACAGATCGTAATTGAGCCAGGGCGACCAGACTTCCCCCCCTTTTTTCCCCACTAGGGGCATGTCCTGCAGGGGGGGTCTGATCGCCGCCGGCTATTATGGTTCAGCGGGGGGGGGGGCTCCTCAAAGCCCCCCTCCGCAGCTATTTTAGCTCTACCTTTAATTCCCCACCTCTCCCGTGGCTTGTGGGCTGCGCAGGACGGATATCCGTCCTGCGCCGTGTACTATAGGCTTCAGCCTATCAGAATGCGGCGATCCCCGGCCAATCAGAGGCTGGGGATCGCCGATCTCCTTTACGGCGCTGCTGCGCAGCAGCGCCGTATGATGTAAACAGCAGGGATTTCTTCCCCGCGTGTTTACATTACGCGTGCGAGCCGCGATCGGCGGCTCGCACACTGTTCACGGAGAAACCCTCCGTGAACTAGCATGGAAAGGCAGCTCGAACGAGCGGCCGTTTCCATGGGAAACCACTAACGACCCGCCGACGCCTGTCAGCGTTAGGCGATCGTTAAGTGGTTAAGCAATCACAGAGGTGAAGGTGAGTCCCAATGGCACCTGGTGGGTGGATGTCACAGCAAGCGTGGAGCTGACTTAAAGGACTTGCGAGGCCAAAATCCGGCCCCCAAATGTAAAAAAAAGTTATCTACCTGTATGACTTTCTAAGGCACGGAGGACGCCGTCCGCGCCCTCCGTGCCGTTCCGCCGGGTCCCCGCCTCTCAATACGACCCCGAATGGCTCCCGACCCCACGGCCAGGGTCGGGCTCTGCTGCCTGTATAAAGATGGCCGCCGACCCTGGCTGCGCACTCCGCATGGCCGCTACTGCGGCTGCGCAGCACTAGGGCCAACCCCCCGATCCACGCAACAGGCTGTTTCCTGTAGCGTGGATCGGGGGGTTGGCCCTAGTGCTGCGCAGCCGCAGTAGCGGCCATGCGGAGTGCGCAGCTGCGGCCAGGGTCGGCGGCCATCTTTATACAGGCAGCAGAGCCCGACCCTGGCCGTGGGGTCGGGAGCCATTCGGGGTCGTATTGAGAGGCGGGGACCCGGCGGAACGGCACGGAGGGCGCGGACGGCGTCCTCCGTGCCTTAGAAAGTCATACAGGTAGATAACTTTTTTTACATTTGGGGGCCGGATTTTGGCCTCGCAAGTCCTTTAAGTCATCACTTACTGGCTAGTTAGCTGAATACAAGTATCAGATACAGTATAAGGGAAATGTAAAGTCGCATCTACACGAGTAGATGCGGCCGCGATGCTCCTTATCAATCGAGCCGCTGATGCGGCTCGATTGATAAAATCCGACAGGACGGATCTCCGCACCGCCGATTCCCTGCTCGCTCCCCGCGAGGGGACAATGGCAGGGAATTGAGCGGAAGGTAAGCGGCGCAGGCGGGGACGAGCGGGCACGAGCGGGGAATCGAATGCGGGGCACGCGGAAGAGGCGATCCGGCGGCTAATCGAGCCGCCGGATCGCGGCAACATCTTATAGTGTAGCCGGGGCTAAGGACTGAAAACGCTCTTGCTGATGTACAATATGGCCTGGAGATGATCCTCTTAGTGCCACAGAGTCTAGCAAGGACGGAGCTCTGGGACTAGCCCCCACTTTATATACAGGAGGGGAGGGCAGAGCCTCCCCTCCTATGATTGGTTGCTAGGGCCTGGCTTTGGGCCTCTGATTGGCCCAGGGATGTCAATTCTGCCCATTTCCACCAATCACAACCTAATCTCGGATTTCCACCACGATCAAGGCCGTCACCAAACTCCATATACTTGCAATCATGGAATTTCCGTGGCCGGTTTCCGTGATCCAGAATCGATCACAAATTCGGATTTTGCAGTCGAATTGGGGAAAAATGCTTGTGAATCGCGGCTATTCCGTCATCACGGAAATCATCAGAGCACCACTGTTGATTGCGTGAGAATGTAATTTGCCCAATTTACTCATATCCATAGGGTAGGGGCAGGCGTCATAGCTAAAGAGTGCCTACATCTGAGGGCCCCATGAAAGCTTTGCTATGGGGCCCCCATGATCTCTAGCTAAGCCACTGGCAGTGTGTATGGGTGGGTGGGGGAATATCGTGCCCTAGGCCAGAAAAGGCTCTGAATAATTAGGTTTGCTCAATTAATGAACAAATTCAGAGAGTTTGCATTTACACGGATCTGTAATCAGAAAGTAAAACCCGTGTTCAGGTTTATCGGCACAAACAATTTCGGCGAGTGAAACTGTGCCCATGAATAATTGAGTGAGTAAACGTTTGCCGTATCTGGTTGGCAATACTATTTACGTTTGCATGTGATATTTAGGCTGACTGTTATCACACCTGACTAGTTTCTCAAGCCTTCAATTTTCACCTAATGACTTAACCCCAGAGTGACACCGAAAAAAAACCATCACGATATAATGAATTGGTTGTGTAGTACGGATAATTGATAGAACATTAGTAGCAAAGAAAATGGTGTCATATTTTGATTTTCCGTTATATAGCTTTTTTTTATTTTTATTTTTTTTATTATAACATTGCATCGTTCTCTAATTGCAGTTTCCACAACATACTCAGCATTTTAAATGATTTCACACAGCAGGCTAGTGACCCTTTTGAACTTTTCTCTGCAGAAAAAAACAAACAATGAGAGACAGTTGAGATGAGTGTTTCAAAAGACAGTGCTGTCCACGGACTTTATAAAGCCGCAGAGCTCACAGAAGCTCTTTTGCATAGATAACAACTGAAGTTTCTTAACTTCCTGTACTGGAAACAATATGAGACTCCCATCTGCGCTAATGTTTTTTTTTTCTTAGCAGTACTACACATACAAATCATTATAGCATACCTTTATTTTCACTTCAGATTTCCTTTAACCCCAAATGCTCAAAGCAAACTGAACACAAAGTGTATCTGAGGTGTCAAAAAGTTTAAGAAAAAGTAAATAAACACTCACCTAAGAAATCTCTGTATCCTATAGAGGCTTCCAATGCCATCCTCTGGTCCCTTGTCATCGAGCATGGACCCCGAGTGTCAGGGGAGTAGCTATGAATCATGACCCCCCCCAGAAAACCTTTGATGCTCACACTCTTTCCTTTGCTTACTCTTGGTGATGTCGCGAACCTCCGATTTTCGGTTTGCGAACCCTGTTCACGAACTTCCGTGAAAGGTTCGGTTCGCGGAAAAGTACGCGAACCGCAATAGACTTCAATGGGGAGGCGAACTTAACATTTTAGAAAAATTTCTACTGGCTGGAAAAATGATAGAAAACATGTTTCAAGGGATCTAATACCTGGAGAAAGACATGATTGAGTAAAATACACATCAAAAGTCCCGGGCAAAAATATAGATTTCACATAAACCCCTATTTTAAGGTCACAAATCTCATTCAATGTTCAATTACAGGCTTACACTGCTTTACAACATCAGGCAGTGTCTCCCTCACTCCCATCCTCCCTCACTCCTCTCCCTCACTCCCGGAGGGAGGAGGGTCTCATCTTCCAGGGAATTGTAGAATTTCAAAAGCCAGCTTTTATACCTTGGCCGGGAATTGAACCCAGGTCTTGGCCAGGTATTGAACCCAGGTCTGAGTGCTTGATAGATAGCTCTCAACCGCTATACCACCACCAACACTACATGCTGAAGGCAGCCTAGCATGTACCATTATGATATATCCTAGAGAAAAAATAGCTTGCTTAATGATTTGTAGCATGTCAAAAGGCAACTCACATTGGCTGGGAATAGAACCCAGGCCTACCGCTCTGTAGGCTGCTATCCTAACCATTATACCACCAACACAACACATCACAATGCTACATGCTGAAGCCAGCCTAGCATGTACCATTGTGATATACCCAAGAGAAAAATGAGCTCTCTCTCGCGCTCTCTCTCTCTAGGACTTGATGCCATTGAACTGAATTTTCAGCTTAAAACCATCAATGGATACCGGCAGAATTTCACAGGTGCTGACATCACACTATGGGAGCCTGGTTGCATTGTGGGAAATAACAGCTGTTTCAAGCTACCAAAAATGAATCATCTCTTATATTCACTGGAGTTCCTCTTTAAGCATGGTCCCAGGCAGCAGAGGACCAGAGGATCCAGGGGCTTCCCCCTCCTTGGGTAAGTATTTACTTTTGGACATTTATTACCAGTGATGGAGTAAAAAAAGGCCAATATTCTTTTTGCATTTTTATTTTGGGGTAAAATGATGTAAAATTTGACTTTTCAGCGAAAATGCCTTAGAAAATCATTTTTGAATACGTTTGTGATTTTTCGTGTCAAAAGCAGTGATGTTTCACTTTTTTTTAGGAAAATTTTTGTATCCAAAAGAAACATTTGTTCCCTTTGACCATCTTGCAAAAACACATTATTTGCAAATATATTCTTGAAATCGTAAATGACATTTTCGATGCAAAAATGACTGATGAAAATTTACAAGCACCACCATTTACTACGCCTTGGGTTAAGTATCCACTGGACGCAATTCAATGTGATCTTTGGATTGCACGCGATTTGCAGATCACAAGGACATCGGCAATACAACAGAAACAGTTGTGCCATCGGCACGGATGGGGAGCCCCAGGTGAGGGGCTGTGCCCGCTGCTTCCCCTCCCTGGCAGCTACCCTCTCCAAGCTACTATCAGAAGGGGCTTCCTCACAACTTTGCCTCAGGCGGCAAAAAGTCTAGAACCGTCCCTGAGTAGATTTTTGCTATTTAATCACCTCGGACTTTAAAGCATGGCTACCACTTGCAGGAAAGCTGTTCCTGTACCTGGAAGTTTTAGTTGTGACTGACCGGTATCTTACTCCTGAAGGCAAGAGCTGGAAGATGAGCGTGAACAGGGCGAGAGGAGTCAGAGGCAATCTTCTTGATTACTTCTCTTTCTGCACCTGCTGGCGTAAATATCCTGCAGGGAAGGTAAACTAGAGCCAATTATCCTTTCCGCTGTTTGGATGATGTGCTGTAGTCTCATCTTTTCTAGTACTGAGCAGGAGAGGAACCAGACAGTCATAGATAGTGATGGCCCGAACGGTTCGCATGCAAACTTATTCAGTTGAACACGAACTTTATGCGAGTTCAACCCACCCCATATACTACATCATTGGGCTAAACTTTGACCCTCTACATCACCGTCAGCAGACACATGGCAGCCAATCAGGCTGCACTCCCTCCTGGAGCCCCCCCCCCCCCCCCCTATAAAAGGCTGCAGCGTCTGCCATTTTCTCATTCTGTGTGCTGCTGATTTAGTGAGAGAAGGGAGAGAAGTTGCTGCAGAGTTTAGGGAAAGCTTAGTTAGGCTCTTGTTAGCTTGCTCCTTGCTGATATTAATTGCTAAAAAGCACCCCAAAACAGCTCTTTAGAGAGCTAATGTTCTTGTGATGTGTTTTTTTTTTTTTGTGTGGCCCACTGACACTGCATGTACAGTCCTGTGTGTCGCAGCTGGCCCTTACTAATTTCTATACTGTGCCAGGCCCAGCACAGTCAGTGCCTACCTTTTCACTACACCTGTGTGTGACAGCTGCACATTGTATTGTAATACCAGTCACTGCATACCTTTCACTGCACCTGTTTGACACCACACAGTTTTATATACCAGTCACTGCATACCTTTTAACTGCACCTATGTGACAGCTGTACATTGTATTGTAATACCAGTCACTGCATAACTTTCACTGGACCTGTGTGACCGCACGCTGTTTTATATACCAGTTCATGCATACCTTTTATCTGCAGCTGTGTGACAGCTGCACATTGTATCGTAATACGAGTCACTGCATAGCTTTCACGGCACCTGTGTGACTGAACATTGTTCTACCAGCAATCACTGCATACCTTTCACTGCACCTGTGTGACTGCACATTGTATTAGTCAAGTCAGTGCATACCTTTCACTTCATCCCCCCAATATGGAAAAAACAACAGGCAGAGGCAGGCCACCCGGCAGGTCTGTTCGTGGTCGTGCGGTCATGATTTCGTGCGGCAAAGGACTAAAGTACAGTGTTCAGAAGGCACGTGCCATCAACCCCCAGGATTGTCAGGACATAGTTGACTATTTACACAGAACACCTCATCTTCCTCAGCTTCCGCACGGAACTGTGACATATCTTCCTCCTCCTGCTCCGATTCTGGCACCCCACTTAACACTCAGTCGGGAGCCACCAAAGTGCCATCATCCCAGGGCTCAGCGGCGTGGAAATGTTTTTGTGTGTCTGCCTCAGGTGAGAGCGATGCCATCTGTAATCTCTGCCATCGAAAATTGAGCCGTGGAAAGACCAAGAGCCACGTAGGGACAACTGCCTTACGAAGGCACACAATGACAAAGCCCAAACTGCAATGGGATGACTACCTAAGGAAAAGCAGCACACAAAAGCAAAGCCACACACCACAGTGGAAGATACCAGGCCGCAATTATTTCTCAAAAAAGGCGATACCCAAACTGTACCATGTTAATCATACCTCCCAACATTTCAATGTCCCAAAACGGGACAATTAGGCCACACCCCTGGCCACGCCCCCCAACCCCCTAGTCACGCCCACCCCAGGGGAAAAAAAAGTTGTTTTTTTTTAAATAATTTTGTTATTAAATTACTCCCAAATGGGAGGGTGCCGGGGTGGTGGTGGTGAGGAGGAGGAGGGGGGTGGCCAGGCAGAGAGAGAGGGGAAAAAAAGCCGATCGAGGCACCAGCCCGCCCGGTATGCGGCATGTATGGCCGCCGCCGCCATCATTATCCTTCTCCCTCCCTCCTAATGTGTCCCCCAGTGTCCCCGGCTTCCCCCCGCACAGTAATATGGGCAGCAGAGCGGGCAGTGAGTCTTACCACTGCCTCTTCGCTGCGTACCGGGATCTCCTCTGATCTTCTCGCTTCCTGTGACGTCACAGGAAGGAAGATCAGAGGAGATCCCGGTACGCAGCGGAGAGGCAGTGGTAAGACTCACTGCCCGCTCCGCTGCCCATATTACTGTGCGGGGGGAAGCCGGGGACACTGGGGGACACATTAGGAAGGAGGGAGGGAGAAATAAATAGCGGCGGCAATCCATCCCGCATGCAGATCCCCGGGGCTGGTGCCTCGATCAATTTTTTTCCTTCTCTCTGCCCAGCGGCCGGGACAGAAGGGGGGCAGCGCGGGATGGCGGGAGGGGCCCCCCAAATCGGTACAGTCCCGATCAAATCGGGACTGTTGGGGACTATGTGTTAATGTCTGTCTCGTCTGCCGGCGTATTGGCCGGCGTATCTGTTTGACTGTCTTTGTACTTGCCTATGCCATGTGAACCACAAACAATTCAGAGTACAACTTCCGTCGCACTTGGCGAATAAAACTGATTCTGATGTGTGTCTGCAAGTGGTGTCATCTCTGGCACACAGCATTGGGTCAAGGGTCCATCTGACCACGGATGCCTGATCTGCAAAACACAGTCAGGCCTGCCCGAAGACTAGGTCAATCCCCAAACTCAGCATCTCTGCCTGCACGCCGTTTGACTGCCTGACTCCAGGTGGATTCCTGAATTTTTGAAGGCCGCTGCTAGCTGCGGCTGCTAACAGAAACAATATTATTTTCTGGTGCGTGTACATGCCTGCCTAATTTTTCTGGCTGCACTGCGGCTGCAACAACAGAACAAAAGGCATGTACATGTGTCAATTCCCCTTCGTGATGATCGTTACCTTGCCGCGGTGAAGGGGCTTGCGAATCACAATGAAGCAATGACCGGCTATATGAGTGTGTGTGTGTGTGTGTGGGGGGGGGGGGGGGACAACCAAGATATCAAGGTTATTGCTTAATTGTGGACAGAACAAATACGATCATCTGGACAGTCACTATTGTTCTATCATTGAGCTACCTCAGCCAGGAGACCATATGGGCTTGAAAACCGCCATGGCCTGCACTCTCGCCATGGTGCGCACCAGTCCAGCACGGCCATCACTACCCAAACAGCTGTTTGCGGTGCGTTACACAGTGAGTTTGGTCTGTCAGTGTGAAGCAGTACACAAATTAATCTACCTGATCAATCTATACACATGCAAGATGTTTTAAAGCACTTTATGCCTCCAATTTAGCATTGCAATCTGATTTATGCTCTTTAGGGATTATAACGCTGCTGTGCGTCAAATCCGTAATTTTCCCCGGGACTTTTGGCATGTATTCCACTCCGCCATGCCCCCTCCAGGTGTTAGACCCCTTGAAACATCTTTTCTATCACTTTTGTGGCCAGAATTAGTGTTTGAAGTTTTGAAGGTTCGCCTGCCTATTGAAGTCTATTGCGGTTTGCAAAGTTTGCGCGAATGCAAACTTTTGCGGACGTTCACGTTCGAGGTTCGCGAACTTAAAATTGGAGGTTTGAGCCATCTCTAGTCATAGATGAGGTCATGATGGATTCAATGATTGCAGAGTGTAGAACTGCACCATTCATTTTGTGATAGGCCAAACTTTTTCAGCTGGCATAGGTGCTTTATTGATGATAAATGAAGGAGAACTAATGATAGAGAGAGGACTAGTGTGGTCTAAAAGTTAAAACTGTCTTTTGCTTCCGAGTTCTTTCTGGTATCAGTGACTAGGGGTGTGCCTTGGGAGTGATTAAGGGTGGGGCAGGGGCATGTCCCTCTTTGCTATCTTGTGGGAGGTATGCCCACTGGTGTGTCCCATCACCTTCAGTAACATTTGACCGTTGTTCAGATTTGGTTTATATGAGATTTAGCATGTGGTTGGTATTTTAGAGTAGGGCAGAGAAGGCTGCTTATGAGGCAGACGTTGTGGGAGCGGAGTGGCCCGAAACACACAACCCTTCAATGACCTGAGCGGTTGTTTCATATTTGAATAATGAGTCTTTACTATGATAAGTTGCTTGGAGTTGTAGTGCCGACTGACGTTGAAAAGAGTTGGCGGGACTGCCCCCGTAAACTTCAGTCAAGTGCCATGTGCGAAGAAGAGGTGGGTCAAAAAATTGGGCAAGCGAGTGCAGCCTGTGGGCTAGATTCGGCCCATGAGCTGCCAGTTGAACAGCATTGTCATTACTGATCACCTTTGTCTACTGAGCTGATCCTAACAGGTAAAGTGGAACTAATAAACATATCTGAGCAGACATTTTTGGAAAGCCACACGTTGTCAGGTGGTGCGTCACGGGGGGTGCAGCTGTCAAACGGAGGAAGAAGAATGAGTAGGAGAAACATTTCTGCAGCCAAGCATACGCATAGTTCTCATTCTGGCCTCGGTTGGCCTCTCACCTACCTGTTTATCCACAAACATGACTTTCAATAACACTGTATGAGTTTTACACCTGACGAGTGTCCCATCAAACTGACACATATACTCAGTGTGGAGATCAAAGGAGACCGCGGCATGACACAAACACGGCTGACAGTTCTGAATCTCTGCTATGTGTACATGGATGCCTGCTACAGGAGGAAATACACAGTATAAAAACTCATCTTTAAACCTCACAATACAAAATCTGCAAAACAGCATCGAGCAGCACAGCACAGAGGAGATACACTAACTGGCCCAAGGAAGGTGAAGATAAGAAACCAACTGGGAGGGATCAGACACAAAGAGTGACAGCACTGTGATGTCATAGGATCAGGGCAATGGGAGGGACCAGGACTACAGAGAGTGATAACACTGCGATGTTATAGGATCAGGGTAATGCAGGGCTGGGCCAAGGCAGAGGCAAGAGAGGCTCCAGCCTCAGGGCGCAGTGTAGGAGCGGGCACAC